>NC_139257.1:26141778-26303225 GCF_977018435.1 Lepisma saccharinum
TTCTTTGACTACAGGCTTCCTCTTCTGTAGCAACTTTCTTTATTCCTATATGGATTTCTTCTTTGACTACAGGCTTCTTCTTCTGTAGCAACCTTCTATATTCATATATTCACATATATATATATATATATATATATATATATATATATATATATATATCATCTCTTTATCTTCTGTGAGGTTGCAAAGTTAAGTTCGTACTCTTAAAGAATTCCCCCCCCCTAATTATTTTGTGTTATTACGCACACGCCTGTAGTCAAAGAATAAGCTTGTAGCCAAAGAAAATATATAGGGGGAGGGGAATTCTCTAAAAGTACACACTTAACTTTGCAACCTCACAGAAGATAAAGAGATTATTATAGCGACAAACAGTTTGCACTAAAACACATATTGGTACATTGACTTTTTAATACACATGAACAAAGGTCCACAAAGGTCCAGGTAATAATAAACTTGTATTATTTTTAAACATTTATTAAAAAATGTAATACCTCACTCTTAGATGAGTGCGCAAAAGTTCCTTCAAGATTACACATTAACAGGTGCCACATTTAAATATACCCTTGCCCTCATAAAAGGATCATGCTTAGTGTCACGATTGAACACAACGTACCCACCGAACCCAGTCTTCAGTTATGGATTCAGCACACCCAGGGCAGAAGAAACCTTCTTGTGCTGACGTTGATGGAGTTGCATCATCAGGGGGTCGCACAATTTTCCTTGGAAGCACTGGTTTAGTTATCGCTGTGTCGTTCCGGTTTTACAAAGTCCAGAAAGTTGAAGCCAGGAGTAAGTTTTTGTACGGTGAAGATGTGAGCACTTCTGAATTCCTGACTTCTCCATGAACTGCGTACTCTTAAAGGAACAAGAAAAGGTTCAGAATCCATCGGCCAGGAGCAGCAGCATGCAGGGGGCTCGTTCTCACATATGTTGTGAGACGTTGTGGTGTATACTAACACTTATTACCATACTTATAACAAATTATTACCATTACGAGATCATAACCCTTAAAATGTGGGAGTTCAATATTACTGTGAACAGGCAAGAAACAAACTTCCCGATAACTTCACTTCAAACACCACTATATCGACCAGTTACGACGAGTACACAGTCAACTTGTGGAGCCTTCTGGTGCTGCCAACCTTAAAAAATCAAGCTGCGTTCTCTTAGAGGAACTTAATCTAGACTCCTCAAAAGTGTATCATGGCATTTTGATGACTACATAAAAAACCAAAATGGCGGAAAGTATCGGCGGGTATCGGTAGATGAATTCCAACAGATACTTTAAGATACCGATACCACTGGTATCGGCCGATACCGACACATCGACTCAGCGCTAGTTAGAACTTATCTGGTGCTGTAACATCAGCTCGGATTTGTTTCTTGTAAGAGGGGTGAAATGAGGCGGTGGAATAAGCGCGAAAGGGATTAAGCGCGAAACGGACTAAGCGCGAAAGGAACAACCGCGAAACGTAACAGAGGATTAAATGCGAAAGGAATAAGAGCGAAACTGAACAGGCGCGAACGGAATAAACGCGAAGGAATCAGCGCGAAATGGAATAAGAGCGAAAGGAACAACCGCGAAACGGATTAAGCGCGAAACCAAAATTGAACACCGGAATAAGAGCAAAAGGAACAACCGCAGAACGGATTAAGCGCGAAACCAAAATTCAACACCGGAATAAGCGCGAAAGGAACAACCGCAGAACGGATTAAGCGCGAAACCAAAATCCAAAACAGCAATAAGCGCGAAACGGATTAATCGCGAAACCGAAATTAGAAACAGGATTAAGCGCGAAAGGAGCAACAGCGAAACGGATTAAGCGTGAAACCTAAATTGAACACCGGAATAAGCGCGAAAGGAATAACAGCGAAACGTATTAAGAGCGAAACTAAAATGAAACACCTGAATAACTGCGAAAGGAACAACTGCGAAACGATTAATCGCGAAACGAAAATTGAACACCAGAGTAATTGCGAAAGGAACAACCGCAAAATGGATTAAGCGCGAAACCAAAATTTAACACCGGAATAAGCGCGAAAGAAACAACCGCGAAACGGAATAAGGGCGAAAATTTTACTTTCGCGCTTAATCCCTTTCGCGGTAGTTCTGGCGACCAGGTGAATTAATTGACCGATAAACACGATCGCTCTATTTTCAGCATTCCTGCGGTTAATGACTTGAATATGAGTGTTGGGAAAGATTCATTCTGAGCTAGGGGTGTGGGCGTTTGAAGAGTGTCGACTGGTGAAAGTTTCCGAACCAAAAACAAAGGATCATAAAGGCTAGAACATCGTCTATGTTGAAATAAACATTGAGATTTGTTTAACATTAGACGCTTGGATGGAAGGCAAATGGCGTATCTAAACAGTCGCCAGGCTATATTTAAACCTTTGCTTGCTTGTCCTTCATGTATCAAGAGGTCTAAAGTGGATAGCCAGTGACAGCGTAAAGGAGAGAGAGTTCGAAGACTATCCCGTTCGTCGATTTGTTTGTTATGTAGAGCCCCATCGGTGTATGTGCCCAATATGGCCTAAACATAACTTTTTAATAAAATCTTCCCTGCACCCATGTTATTACTTGCAATTGGCTCCAATTTTCAGAAAACGTCCATAAATGTTCCTTCTTTTGAATCATGCCACTAGTTTTATCTTTCTTACTTTGTACACTACTGAAAACAATCTCAAACTTGAAGTAGGCCATATTGGGTTAAGGTACCTTACATGAAGCGAAAAGAAATTAGGATAGAGATCTTTTCGTGGCGTGGTAGAACAGGGAACGTCATATACAGAGTTGAAAGGGGACATTTATTTTTACGTGGTGGCCCTACAAAGAAGGTGTATAGGAGTCCCTGCATCACTAGAAAATCTTAAATTGGAACAACGGTTGTATGCAGGGTTGTTAAAGGCCCAAGAACCTAAAATAGCTAAAGGGTTCTATTGGGTTCCGTTGCAGGACCGGAACACAATTTAAATTCTGTCCAAGTTGCGTATCGT
Organism: Lepisma saccharinum; assembly: GCF_977018435.1. Lineage (NCBI taxonomy): Eukaryota > Metazoa > Arthropoda > Insecta > Zygentoma > Lepismatidae > Lepisma > Lepisma saccharinum. Next base: position 26,144,776 of record NC_139257.1, read on the forward strand.
TTCATTGAAAAAAGTTCCTGGATCGAATTTAAATTCATCCGGAAAAAAGTTTCTGAACCGTATTTGAATTAATCCGGAAGAAAGGTTCCTGGACCGAATTAATATACCTTACAGATAAAAAGGTTCTTTACGTTCCAGAACCCATTTACGCTTGCTGGTTTCCTTCCTGGACCGGAATTGAATTGATTTAAAATTCATGGACCTTTATTAACCCTGATTGTATGCTTTTTCTGCCCTTACTTCTACCAAGTGTAAAGTGTTCCGTCACATACTCTGACTCTGTTGTCTTAACAAAAGAGGCACCTTTGCTTGGCGCCCTAAGCTCCAGCCCCCCCCCTCTTAACCTACCCCTCGCTTCGGACCTGAGCGCTGAACGAATGCGGGTGGAGATGTGCATTAAATAAGGGGGTCGCTTTATGCAGGAACGAGGTCGGAATCATCCACCCGGAACTGGGAATCGAGCCCGGGTCGTTCGCGTTACATACAGACTCCATCACCTCTCCTCACTTTGATTGATTTGCTTTATTTTACTTTGCTTCTTGTGCCACTTTTGGCTAATTTTCGATGATGGATGATATGATGAAATTGATTGATGGACACTGACAAACATCCATGCCAGTGGCGTATGCTTAGTCTTAGACCTGGGGTATCTCAAATGACACCTGTTCCTAGGCTATGGAGGAGGGGAGAAGACTAGACTCATTGTTGATGTCTTCAAGGAAGCCACGTTGCCATCCCAACGGTAGTCGGGTTGCAAACTTGTAAGACATCAGGTTGCCAACTCGCAAGAATTCAGGTTGCCAACTCCCAAGAATTCAGGTTGCCAACTCCCAAGAATTCAGGTTGCCAACTTCAAAATCGCCATTATCTTCTTTTTCAAATCAGCTTAATTCACACAGTTTCTAAGAGATTTTTCTTCAGTATTTGGCTTTCTAGGCTTCAGGCTTCGCAGATATCCTAGCTAGCCTGGAATATACGCCCCTGTTCCATGCCCATGCCGGATTCGAACCCGGGACCTCTGGCGTCGTAGCGCGACGTGCTAACCAGGAGTAACGTTTTAATATTTTTTTTTCCTGGTGTGTCGGGTGTTGGACATTTCTGGAAGTTAACTAATCTTGCGTTGTCGACTGGGCACCAAACTGCGGCTTCTCCAATCACATGATTGCGTTTTACCGCCCTGTACGGAGCAAAGGCCAGTCGCTCTGTGAGGCTGTTTTATTTCGCTAACAAAGCACTGGATAAACTCCGGGAAAGGTGCCTTTCTCATTCTTCCGCTCTCTTTGGCCCTGATAGGGTTTCAACTGGTCTGCAAAGGGAACCTTTGGTCTTTGAAGCCAGCGGCGTAGCAAGTTTACCATTGCTGAGCCCAAGTGTAAGTAAACTACAGACAAGGGAAATTGCACGGTTTCGGCTCGCTTTGTTGTCACAGCCTGCTTCTAACAATCAGTTTATTTCCTACTATGCTAGTGGAGAATTACTTGTTTTTCAATGATTGTCCCGTTGTACGGATGCTGTGTGCGGAGTGTTGGAGAGACGTTGGAAAAATACCTATTGGCGGCTTCTATATATCCACCAAGCTTTCTGAAACCTCGGAAAATATGCGAACTGCAGGCTTTCCCGTAACTTTAGCGACACTAGCGCCACTGCTCCCGCGCTAGGCTTTCAGATTGGTTGGTGGAAAATCTTTCATTATTTTTTAATACTTTATGCCTATTTTGAAGAACCAAGGTAATTACTTTTACAGTTTAACTTAATTTTTAAGACTTCTTACTAATTTAGGTGTCTAAGTTATGTTGTTTAGAATGTATGGAGGTGTATAAAGTTGATATTTCTGTAATCAGAGGAATTAACAAGCATATGTTTACGATTTCATTACTTCAATCAGAGACTAATATTTTACAGTAATTGAATCAATACTTACTGCATTAGAAAGTTGGTTATTAATCTAATAAGTATGCTATTTTGAGCTATTCTAAAGCAAGTTTTGTTTAATTTACTGGCTATAATGTAATGTTTTGCACAACTTTTGATATATTAACTACTTTCAAACCAATCAATTGTACTTATTTAGTGTATTTAACTTTTATTTCTTGTAATTGACAAACTAAACTAATTACTTTCACATGTTAAAAGGTTTATAATTACTATATCTTTTTCTATCAGTTAATTTTCAATATTATTAGGTGTTGTCTTTGGTTTTAACTATAGGTATACTGGTGCAGCTGGGGAATCAACGAATCAGCGATCAGTTGGATTCTCTTCGACTGGCATCGGGCATTTTCGAGTCACAAGATACCGAAAGTTACTGGCGGGAGGAAACAAATGAGCGTCGGTTACACCTCATGTTGCCAAACGTACTGTAAAACGGGGGATAGGAAGAGTTGATAAGTGACGTTACTGGGTTAAAGTTGTACAATAGTACACAAAGCACGGAAAATTAGTACACAAAACACCCAAACACTTTGTAAACAAGCTAACAAGAACAAGTGACAAAAACAGACATACGCTTGGCAACGTTGCAACCGGAGAGCGATGTTACCCATACATCTTTGCTTCGCAATGAGGGTGTTGGCACTCATCGAGCCGTGTGCCTCCGAAGGCGATTGCAAAAAAGTAAGTCAGCCGCTACTTGGTCCCGCGATCGGTATAGCCTACCACAAAGTCTAAGGCCATTTCCCGTGGCTGAGTGTTTATTTGCATTTGCAGACTATCTTAATTGGGCATTACATTGCCCATTGTGTACACACTGTCTTGGGAGCGCATAATCGTAGAGAAGGAGAGGAAGCTTAAGGAAAATTGCCATTTCTCACAATTGTAAGTCCTTATTTATTCACTGTGCGAACTAAGCTTCTTGCACTGGTGGGATTCCCATTCGATGGCGTATTTGTGAATTCAGTTTGGGGGTAGGTTTATTGGTATGTATACAGGGTGATTCAGAATTCCTGTTTCACACTTCTAGGGGTTGTAGAGGGGACTTAGTAGATTAAGTTTTGATAAAGAACCCATGTCCGGAAACGTACCGTTTTGGTACTTCACAGATGACAAGATCACACAATTTCACATCTCCCGCTTCACGGTAGGCAACCCACGTTGACGGAGAGCGACATCTTCAGTCACCTGATGCCATGTGCTCTGTTTACAATCTGTTTACACAGCACATGTGGTTCCAACATGATGGCGCACCAGCAAACTTTTCCCATGACGTCCGACAACATGCTATCGTGAATTCTTTTATCAGCTATCACGAACTAGATGCCTATATGCACACTTACCTATAAAACAATATCTTCTGCTTATCTCTAACTGGAGGAATATCACTGTGAAAATAACTTTCGCCACAAACTTTTCCTAAGAACTGCTTGAACCGCTCCCCTTTCCTCCTACACTCCGATAAGACTTGCGTGCCCAAACTATGTTGAACATCGTTACACATACGTCACACGGGTACCTGGCAACTGCTGCTCTGTAGCGTCCGGAGCGAGAACTAGCGTTGTACGGTACTGTCGGATATCCGGTACTGTAAGACATTCCCCTACAGTTTAATGAAAATGACACTATTAATGATTTAATATGATTAGTTGATTGATTTGGTGTTTTAAGTCCACTTTATGCACAGTAAGGCTAATCGAGACTGGGCCTACAGTTTAAAGTGGGATCCGAACATCTATGTGCCTCCACCGGGTATCGAAGCCGGGACCCCTTGATTACAAGGCGACGACGCTACCACTGCGCCATAATATGATTAGTATTTTATACCTATATAATAAGAATACCGAAAGTATCTCCGATTACTTTCAAATCCGGCATACTCACTAATTTTGGCCTCGTAATCACGAATCTGCAGTTAAAAATTGTCGGTCACGTCTAGAAATTGCAAAATAAGCTTGTCAATTGCCGCTATGAAATAACATGGAAGCCATGTTTCTCGCATGTGAGAAAATGGCGTCTTGAGTAAAGTTGAAAAATATGTTTACTCTACGAACCATTTACGTAAGGTTAGGTTAGGTTAGCTTAGGTTAGGCAAGCATAGTAAAAATTAAGTGTTATCGTAAGCATAGTTTTGTAACGCTAATCATTGCAAAAAAATTGTGGTTTTCTTCATAAATCAATGGTGTTTACTCCGTTCACGGGCCCACTTTTTTTCGACTTATTTCGCAATTTCTAGACGTGACCGCCAAATTTCAACTCCAGCTTCGTGATTACGAGGTCAAAGTTAGTGAGTATGCCGAATTTTAAAGCAATTGAAGATACTTCCGGTATTGTCAATTTGCTCCCAAAATGTTTGCTATTTTTGTCTATACAAATTACTGGATTTTAAATCAGGAGATATGTAAGTCGTTTACATTTCGTTTCATACGTATGAGCTTCACACCATCAGTACATATATTTTCCTTCCTTCATTTTCCTTTGTTAGAGCCTAATAAACACCATTAAAAGATTACAAGATTAATTTACTTTCAACAAAAGTTATTCTGATATCTACAAAATCCTTATGTACGTTATTCTATAAATTCTTTATTTAAAGTGATTTAATTCAGTGATTTTTTTTTCAGTTAAATCACCTGGTTTAAATCAATCCACGTTGTTTCAATCCCATTTTCTTTCAGGGTGATAACACATTTCTAGCAGGGATAAAAATAATTATCTTTTGCCAGGGATCATTTTTTTGTGGGGAAAATCCCCGGCATCCCCTTGTTAATTCGCACACTGTCCATATTTTGATTAAAATAACTGTATTTTTACTGTATATTTACGTGTCTAACACTTTTTAGTACATATACCTAGTCTTACCATAAATACTGTCACAAAGTTTTAAGTAAATTGACACAAAATGCTGAGAGATATCTTAATATCCTAATAACATTACTGAAATGGATGCATGACAAATCAAAATCACAAGTCAATATTCAAAATGGCCACCCTTAGCACGCACACATTCTGTAAGACTTTGTGGCCACTCATCAATTAAATTACGCAACACATCGGCTGGAAAATGAGCAACTGCCTTCAGAAGAGACCAACCGTTACAAACTTTCAATATTGGGATGTCTCTTTTTGCAAGCCATCTCCTGAAGCTTGGACCACAATTTGTAGTTCAAAGGGTATAGGTCCGGACTTGCAGAAGGCCAATCTGAAGTTGAAATGAAGTCTGGAACATTTGCTATGAGGGCACGCTCCATTTCTGTGAAAAAGGGGTAAAAACATCAGCCAAAGTGTACCAGCAGACAGTGCTTGAGAGATTAGTCAAGAATCTCAACAACACTCTCTTCCATGGTCAGAACTGGAGCTTCCAGCAGGATTCAACCCCAACATATGAGGCCCGAACAACACAGCAGTGGCTGGAGGCAAATGTACGAGACTTAATTTCCACTTCGGATTGGCCTTCTGCAAGTCCGGACCTATACCCTTTGGACTACAAATTGTGGTCCAAGCTTCAGGAGATGGCTTGCAAAAAGAGACATCCCAATATTGAAAGTTTAAAGCGGTCTCTTTTGAAGGCAGTTGCTCATTTTCCAGTCGATGTGTTCTGTAATTCAATTGATGCGTGGCCACAAAGTCTTACGGAATGTGTGTATGCTAAGGGTGGCCATTTTGAATATTGATTTGTGATTTTGATTTGTCATGCATCCATTTCAGTAATGTTATTAGGATATTAAGATATCTCTCAGCATTTTTTGTCAATTTACTTAAAACTTTCTGACAGTATTTATGGTAAGACTAGGTAAATCCGTTCACTGCTAATCGCATATGTGGAACGAAAAATGCAAGGTTGGTTTGTTCGGTGCAGAAAATATCATTAATCTGATGGTGCCGGCACTAGAAAAAAATATTACATTACAAAATGCTCGCAGTAAATTTTTTAAGGCTGGCCCATGATGGCGGAAGGAAATGCCTTCTTATGGCCGGGAAATGCATCAAACCCGGAGTTCCTTTAGCACCACCGGCGCCCGAGCCTGCCCTATAACTGCATCGCCTTGGTATTAAGTGGATCGTTAGCCAGGCTGTCGCTGGGGATTTATGCGGCGGTTTGATAGGGGGACGTTTTGGTCTCGTTCGATTAGCTAGTGGATGATTTGGGGTTGGTCAGACTTGGCTTGACCTCGCGCCATGTTGCTAGAGACCGCGGTTAAATGGCAGTAATGTTTTTCTCCTTTATACAACGCGAGTTTCGTTTTTTTGTGGATGCTATTTTATTGGAAGCTGGTTTATTGTTTCAGGCTGAATTGTCTTTGCTTAATTTACGTACGGTTGTGGCTGCAGCAAGTCGATTCCCTTCCTTTTTTATGCCAGACAAAATTTCCAGTCTTGTCGCACCGGTAGATATTGGTGCTGTCGAAACTTGCTTCTCCCCCCTCCCACCCAGAAAATCCAAGATTCTTTGTAGCCTGTTCCATTCGTTAAGATTCGTTCAACTCTAAAAAATATGAAACTCAGTTGCCACGAAAAGTGGTGTAACACCGTAATTGGTGTAGCACTACACCTTTACCTAATCGGGTGTTAAAGGCCTCCATACTTGGTGAGGTGTGACGTCAACTGGTGTAACAGGCCACCAAAAATGGCGTTAAACAACACCGAAAGAAGTGTATTGTGAACACCACTTTTAGTGGCAGCTCGGTTGCATATTTTTTTAGAGTGGAATGCCACGAGCCATCTGGCGTTTTGCTGTGGAAGCTCTCTCGAGGGCCTCCCAGATTGCGTAGTTGTAACGTCGCCGCCTTGTAATAAAGAAGTCCCGGGTTCGATAACCGGTGGAGCCACAGCACTTTAGATCCTTCTTTAAACTGTATATTCAGTCCCGATATGTCTTTCTGTGCATAAAGTGGACTCAAACCAACAATTCAAACAAAGCAAACAATTAAAACAAGTTCTAAACCAGATTTTAACTAAATTAGTTAAAGAACTTCAAGAATAGTTTACGTACTCTATCGTACCCTTTTGACGACCGGGCTTCCTCCCCGATTATATCCAGGAAGGGAGAGGAAGCCGAAGCGAGTGGCTATTTAAAAGCACGCAGACGCACGCACGGTCATATACACCGCTGCAAACAGCGTTGGCGGGAGAACACTGCTTGTTCCTTCCTGCTTTCTCTTCTCGCTTGGAAGAACCAGTGTTGCTACAGGAAAATTTCGCTAGGTACAGGAAAATCTAGGTCTAATTTAGGTGAAAAGGGAGATTTTATAAAAAAATATAGAATTGCCGGAAGATTTGAAGTTGTCCTATTTCTGTTTTTATTTTACATGCCGTATCGTACCCAAGGTATTGGATAGAAATGACAAGTCTTATGTCATTCTTAGCGTAGTAGGAAACAGAGATAGGAATGTGGAATAAGCAATGAGGCAAACGTGAGGTTATTGACTTGGGAGAGAGGAGGCTTGGAGTGTTGGAATTGACAGGGAGTGAGATCAGTTGGCGAGAATACGAGAGAGATAGTAAGTACTGCGGATTGTGAGAGAGAAGCCTGGACAATGGTGTGTGATGAGATTGATGTCTGACATGGAGGTCAGACAATTGTGGGAATAATCTTCATCTATTTGTGAGGCAAGTAATATCCTTTTCAAAACCAATCCATATCGGTTTAGTCATGGAGAGTACAAAAACCCAAATGTAACTTAAGTTAATTTCTATCGCCATTCCTTTAAAGGTAACCTCTTGCATTCATCACATTTAGGCCAAGCGAGTGATAACCATCTGAAAGATGAATGAGGAATAGCTACATCACCAAATACAACTTAAAGGTTCATGGTTGGATCGCAAACGCAGTTTTAGCGTTGCGATACGATGCATACTTGCATTAGTGATTTATTTCTATTACATGTAATTAATATAGATGGGGTGTATAATTAATAAATATACACAATAAATTAGATTTGTTGCGGTAAACCAAATGAAATTTGTTACGGTAAACCAAAGTCAAACTCTCGTAATATGCCACTGTTAGAATCAAGATGGATTGATTTAAACCAGGTTAATTTAAATCATGATTTTGTACGCATCAGAATCACTTTTCTTGAAAGTACATTAATCTTTGTAATAATTTAAAGGTGTTTATTAGGCTCTAAAAAGAAAAAGAAAGGAAACAGAATGTATACACTGATGATGTAAAGCTCATACGAAAAGAAATTTAATACGTAAACTGCAAACACACTTATATTTCTCTTGATTTAAAATCCAATAATTTTATGGGCAAAAATAGCAAACATTTTCTGTAGAATAATATACAAAATACTAAACGATAAATAGTGTTATTATCATTAAATTCTAAATAAATATGGCAGCTGATATTTTGCAAACCTATCACAAAAAAATTACCAAATTCAGCTACAAGGACTACAAAATAATATTTTAAGTTACAATGTTATACGAGAATGTTTTATTTTCACTGAAAGAAAAGTTACTGAAATGTATTATAGTTTTATTAACATTCTCAACAAACATTTTCATAGTAGGTTAATATATACAGTATCAGTAACAGAAAAAAAATACATTTACATGTAATTTTTATTTGCTTCAATCAAACTGTTCAAATATTTTACAGGACTGTTTACCCGAAAGAGCCTCTCTGTAAAGAACATGTATGCTGCCCAAAACCATACAACAATTTTAAGTGTGGCTTTTAAAAAAAAATTACAAATAATAAAAAATTATTATTTTTATCCAACCTCGTTAGAATCAATGTAGAAATTGGATCAAAGGGTTAATAATATAAAACACAAACGGTCAAATATCGTGCATTATACATAGTTATGTATGGAAACATAGTGTTGCTACAAAATTTACTGCTGGCTGTTGCGTACTGTCCACCTGGAACGTGCTTTGTAAATTGTGAGGAGGAATTGGCTAAACTCATTCCCATGTATTCGCATGTATTATTACTGGGCGATCTGAACTTTCATTTAGAAACTGACAAACCTGAAGTATTATAAATAAATTCCGCGCTGCTTTCTCTTCTTACAATCTAAATATTTTGAAGCTCGATCCTACCTTCCACACGGCTACATCGCATTCTTGGCTAGATGTCATCTTAACAGGAGACTGCTCTCGAATCACCAAACATGGACAAACGAGCGCCTACGGTCTCTCGTTCCACGACCTTATTTACGTTGCTTACTCCCTCAATGCTCCGAAATCCAAGCCAAACATAATTGGATACCGCGATTTAAAGAAAATTAACCCCGCTGCTCTAAACGAAGATGCTACAAGAACCCTATGGAATTCAATAAACAGCCCGGCGCCTCCACCACGTAACGAACTGTTGCTCGTTGGGATCTTACCAGAATCCTAACCATTATGCTTGAGTGATGTAGCTCGCTTAATCATTCATCCTCACTGGTGAGCACTCGCCCTTTGGCAGATAACTCGATGGTAATGGCGAGAGGTTACTTATCACACTTGAAATGGCACAACACTAAGAATTTGGATTTTATGTCTTCCAGTTTAGATCAACATGGTTAGAGAAGGATATTACCTGTCTATTCGATGATGAAGAGTTCCTCGGACAAGACTCCTAGAAGTGCGCTATGCAGGCTCGCTCCAACTCTCCGATCTTTCTCGTTCCTCGTTCCAAAGCAAAATACCCCAGGTCGCCCGTTACACTCTCACTTATCCTTTCTTCCACCACCTGGTTATTGCTCCCTAATACCAGTTGATCAACAACTTACTTTCAATCAACCAGGAAGATTGATTTGATACTGACTTAGCATTCTTTGAATGCTTGAGAGAGTAACGGCCGACGAAGGAGGTTATTGCTTTTGGCTTGCTACTTTTTTCTAATCAGGGGAACCTGTTACGATATTAACGATAAGCTTAATGAATTAAATAGTCTAATCTTAGAAATCATCATTATTGCCTTATATATAATCTCTTATTGTATTACTTAGGTGATGGTAACATAATGGATCATTATATCCTATATGACTCTATTAACCTAGGACTTTACCCTTAATTACAGTCTAATTCTAATTCTAAATACTAACCTAGAACAACGAGTGAAAATGGTTAACTACATCCAAAATGTCCTAATAGACGGAAGTCATCCAAGAGAAGACTACAAAGAGTTATTACAACTCTCACTCCTGTACCTAGGAGGTTGGTCTCAAAACGACTTCAGTTTCAGGATCCTAGGGGCTCTGCATCAAGCAAGGTGGATGGCAAAGGCAATATATTCACTTAAAATTGTCCTCTTCACTAAACAGTTGAATATTCCTCAACTAAATTGAAAGGAATGAAACGGGTTGCACATTTTGTCAGCCTCATATATGTTCGCTTTTGGCACGAGGCAATTGTAAGTCGATGGGCTCCAAAGAATGATTTGGATATACTACAGCTTCTGAGTACTTATCCAGATGCAGACGTAAAAAAAAGTGCTCTCACAGTTGCTAAGAGACACCTTTGGTATCTGTCAGAAACAAACGTAGGATTGGCTTTTTTGGACGAACGTATTACTCAGGGTGATAAGGAAAATATGACTAAAAATTTAGAAACCAAACCTGCAAAGAAAAAGGAAATGAAACGATTAGAGGGTAAAAACCTAGTTTCTGAAGGGAAAGACCTGACCCATTTCGTTACTACTAAAACAAAGACGTTCTTTGAATTGTTTGGAATCCACGACGTGACAGAATACTGCAGTGATTCTCTAAGAAGCCATGTGAACGCTCTTAAGATGGTCAATGATACCGCAGAAAGAGGAATTGCGAACAAAAGAAGGGATTGCATCGTTCAAAGTGGATTAATATAACACATGTTTTGCCTATCATACTACCTATTAATCTTAGTGTCTAGTTTTAATATCATTTTAAGTTTGTGATTTCTAGTTTTCCCAACAAAAGTAATAAACATTGAAAAATCGTATTTTTTGCCTACTTTTACAAAACTGATCAAAGTGTGCAACCTCTAAATATTATCCAATCTTCTTGAAATTTGGCATATATATCTATTACATCACTGAGACTCGGGGCGTGAGCAAAGTCTGCAAAAATTTTAAATTGTATTTTTTGCCTTACAAAATGAAACACCCTAATATATATATATATATATATATATATATATATATATATATATATATATATATATATTAAAAGAAAATCAAAATAGAGGAAATCATATTTTAATTTCTATATCTTAACTCTTATACACGTACTTATCAACAACGAACTAATTGTAACAGATTTATTTCCAAATAATATGTAACCAACATCTTTTTCATTTTCCAGCGCACTTATAAGACGACCTTTAAATGCGAGAAACTCCCAGAGCCGCGACAGCGACACTCTACACGCGTACGTTGCACTTTGTAGGGCTGCAGTCATCTCTCCCCCGAGAAAGAATGCTGACACGGAATTCCTATCAGCATAGTGTTCCGAACATATCACTACACGCGACAGCGGTGGAATTACAAACCTTAATGAGCAGCGAACAACTGTCTCAAAAACGTAGGTTAACTTGTTGCAGCCGGGCAATTGGGCCCTGTTCTGGCCCCCAGAATCGGGAGCGAACGTCTTCGCGTGTTTAAGGAAATTATAATACATAATGGTGAAATGTTACCTGTGGAAATGCATTATACCAAATCCGTTTTGGTTTACCAGATTAGAAAAATTAACAGAAACCAAATCATTTGAATTTTTCTCATCATCATCATCGTGGTTAACATATATCGCACATTTCACAGTGCATATGCAAGTTATTCAATCCTCCCATAACTAATTCACGAATCGAAAATGATGATAATATCAAGAAGGATATAAATAACTCATTATTACTAATTCTTCACCTACATCTTTTTACTAACTTTTAATTAATTATATAATACTAATGAAAATTAACTCTATTAACTAACCAATGATTAATCATATTCTTATATTAACCAAATTAATTATAATTACCGTTCTGTCTCCCAGAATGCGTTAGCATAAATTCAAATCTGTAAAATCTCACAAGCAATATTATAATACTATGTTCTTATCATTATTATTATTATTGTATTATATATTGTATATTTTGAATAATAAACAGAAAACAAAAGAGAAAAATGCGGGGGAACCGTTTAAATTCAGAGCAACTGACGTCCTGGTTTATTTAAAGACACCAGGACATAAGCGCATACCCCCCTTCATCTATGTTGTTAGATAAAGCAGACAATTTCGAAACATGTAACACATGTAACACAACTGAAATATGTTGAAATAAATCTCTTTCTGTACTAGTCTAATCTTACACCTTTTCGACAAACATGCTCCACTAAAGAAAAGGCACGTCACGCGGCCTGCTTCCCCTTGGATGACAGACACCATTCTCGCACTGATGGCGGAGCGCGATTCGGCTCACCGCAGGTTTAAATGTGACGAGCGCCTCAAATCTCCAAATACATTAGTTTAAATAACTACCGCGTGTTGAGAAATCAATGTAATCAGGCCGTGCGCAACGCAAAGAGGAGACTTTCTTACGAATTATTAAATATGCAAGGCAACCCCCGAATGTTGTGGAATAACTTGAGGAATCTAGGGCTAGGAGTGAAACGTAACGTAAATCCTACTCGTGTTTCGTCCCTTGATGAATTAAATACGCATTTCTCTCTCTCTAATTCAATGAATAACGATGCTAAAAATGTTACTATTAGAGCTATAGCAAACCACAGAACGGAAATGGCAGAGTTTAATTTTAATCCAGTCGACGAGTTCGAAGTTGCAACTGCAATCGGTCGGATCAAATCTGGTTGTGAAGGAGCCGACAACCTCCCATTGCGACTAATAAAGCTGATTTTACCTCATGTATTGCAATACATCACTGGCATTTTTAATCTTTCTCTGCTCTCTGGTATTTTTCCAGATTGCAGAAAATTGCACACGTTCTTCCTCTCAGCCACTTCCATTGACAATTTCCGACCTACCAGCATTTTTCCCGCGCTATCGAAAGCATTAGAATACATTGCTCACGACCAAATCAGCCGACATACAAATGAAGTTCTGGCTCCTTTTCAGTCGGGATTTAGACCTAATCACAGCACTTACGACGTCAGACAAGCGATGGACTGCAGACAGACGACAGTTTTAGTTTTATTGGACTACACGAAAGCTTTCCAGTCACTCGACCATGATATTCTTATTTCCAAACAAACCTCGTTTTTTAAAAAATTTTTCCTCCTTTGCAACCGACTGGGTCAAATCCTACTTAACTGGATGTAAACAAAGGGTGGTTTATGATGGCAAGTACTCGGCGCTATCTGAGATCGCTTGTGGCGTTCCGGAAGGAAGTGTACTCGGCCCTTTATTATTTTCTTTACACATCAATGACCTGCCAAATATCTTAAAACACTGCCGTTACCACCTGTATGCAGATGACCTCCAGTTATACTATTCTGCAGCCCCAGTAATGTTAAACGACGGTATTTCCAAGGTTAATGAAGATGTAGAGAGGATTGTTAACTGGTCGCTAGACAATGGCATGAATATTAACCCTAATAAAACTAAAGCTATTTTGATTGCTTCTGATAAACTGAAATGTTACCTAGATCTTAACACTCAACCTTCCATTCTTGTAGATTCGACTTACATTCCATTTCAACAAACTGTTAAAGACCTTGGAATTTTATTAGATGGAAATTTATCATGATCCCATCACACACGTTCCGCGTGTAGGAAAGCCTTCGCATCTCTATAAGACGCATGGGTAAGTTCCTCCCCACCTCTATCAAAGCCAAACTATGTCAGTCCCTAGTTTTATGCCATTTAGATTATTGTGACGTAGCGTATTCCAGCTTAACAAGTGAGTCAGCTAGATGTCTGCAGTGTGTTCAAATGCCACGTACGATACATTTTTAATTTAAAATATTGGGACCACCTATCACCGTATTTTCTCAAATTGGGGTGGCAACGCATGCAAGAAAGACGAACGCTGCACGCTCTGATTTTACTTTACAAAGTTCTCAACCTCGAGTCACCTTCCTATCTCCTCTCTCGCTTACAATTTCTTCACGAATTTCACGATCGCGACACCAGATCACGCAACTCCTCATCTCTCTCTATCTCCGTCCACAGATCAAACTTCTTCTCCAACTCTTTTTCCGTGTCCGCTGTAAGGCTGTGGAATCAGCTGCCAGGAAGCAGTAAGCTCCGTCGCTTCCTTTAGCAGACGTGTTCGCCACTCTCTTCAGAGCAGCCGTTACATCTTCCCCTGTCAAGCAGACTAAAGGGCATGTGCAAGTGAACGAATTCTTAAAATACCTTGCAGTTACTTAAATACAATTTTAAATTGTGCATTCTTTCATTCCATATTTCGTATTTTGTGTATTATATATTTTGTATTTTGTGTGTTATATTCATGGCGTTAAGACTTATGTGTATGAGTATAATGTGTGTGGACTTATGTGAAACACTTAAGGTACTTCGTGTTTAATACGAGAATAATGTAGTCTATAATTTTATGTGTATGGTTGCGTGGAAGAAAATTAAAAACAAGGCGTTAATAATAAATATATAAATAAATAATAAATTTGAATAAGCCAGGCTTCGTAACGGAATGCTTAGCACAGCACGGTACGAAGCAACTGGTTCACTGTTCGAATCGCAGAATAGGTATGGGTGTCCTTTGTAAGTATCCTCAATTTCCTCCTATAATCACTCACCCTCATCGTCGCGAATGGCCAAAAGTGTCAGAAAAGCGACGATAAATAACAAAAATTAGATCAAATCAGATAAATGCTAGGTCTGTTCCCCTTTCAAATAATTGAAAATAAGCCATTTGTACAATTTCGAAATGTATATTCCATGCCATACCTGGGAACGTGGTATGCTCCATGGAAAGAAGGTTTGGTTTTGTCTCCCCTCCCTCATCTTGAAAATAGGGGTGTAATAGATGACCTTATTTTAAACTGCATTTCGCAGACTAGCGTGGCTCTGGCGCCTGGATTCACAGCCAGTATAATCTTCCGCGGTTACTGTGTTGCGTTCTGCGATTGTGATTGTCCTTTCAACTTATCACCAGGAAACGATTTTTTGTGTAAATACATATTTATGTATGAAGCTGAAATCAGTTGCATTTTGTATTACCTATCTTAGCGCATCATGGCATGTACAGTCGAAAAATGCAAATGTTTTTTCCATATTTTTACATATATTATGTTTTTCCTCATATTTTACAAATTTTAGTGATTCTTACATATTATTTCCATATTTCAGAACATTTCTCAACATATACTCCATATTCGTGCAATAACTACATGTCTCCGCGTGGCCGAAAGAATTGGATGAATTTCTTTCGAATAACTGACAAATTTGAAATACACTCCCATTACTTCTTGCGATATTGAAGGCAGTTGTAGTCAATATAAATCCATTTTAAGAGACAACAGAAGGAAATTCAGGGTCGAAGACTTACACAATTTTCTTATTCTTTGTTTTCGAAACAGAAAATGCAAAGACATTTTGTGTTGTTTTAAAATAAATGTCAATGTAAGCGTACTGTATTTTATGTAGCTCCTGTGGTCTTGTAGTTTTAAAAAGGTAAATTTTTATAATTTTAAGTCCATACTTAACTCCATATTTTGGTGAAAATGACTAAATATGTATTTGCATATCTAGCACATTTTTACTACATCAGGGTGGCGACAGACCTGGAAAACCGGGAAAAGTCAGGGAATTTGAGGTGTCAAAAAAAGTCAGGGAAATGTCAGGGAATTTCGTCTTCATATTTTTTTTCTTTCGTTATGGAACTCTGCACGGTAACAGGAAATCTCGTTCGTAAGTTTCGGCCTCAACTTTTAGGCCCCTTTTATGCGCAACACAACCACGGCGTCAGAAACCAGTGATGGCAGGAGGAGAGAGAGAGAGAGAGAAAGAGAGAGAGAGAGAGGGAGAGAGAGAGAGAGAGAGAGAGAGATAAATTTCTCTCGCTCCGCCTTCTCGGCGGGAATTTTAAATTCGAACACTCTTTGGAGGAAAATTGTTATAACTCGGGCACTATGGGAGCAATCTACTTCGGATAACTTTTGTTTTCCAGCTAAAACATCAGCGCATGTAACAGTGTACAATTCAGAACACCGGACCGAGGAAGGGGGATTAGGGTGGCACGTCCCCTGAATTTCAATGGAAAAAACATAAAAATCTGGAGTTTGCCCCCTCTTCTCCCTCTATTTTAGGGAGAAGGCCCGAACTTTAGTATTATTTTCAAAGAATGGACATTTCTCAAGAGAATGAAACATGTTTCATGTTCTTGGGTGCCATACAAGTTGAATAATAAGCCAAAACGTGATATATTTTTTTTTAAGAAAAATAGGTAATTTGCATTTTTGGAGGAAAATTGTTATAACTCGGACACTATGGGAGCAATCTAATTAGGATAAGTTTTATTTTGCAGCTAAAACATCAGAGCATGCAACCGTGTACAATTCAGAACCCTGAACCGAGGAAGGGGGGTTTGGGGGATGCGACCCCCGATTTTCAATGAAAAAACCTTAAAAATCTTGAGTTTGCCCCCTCTTCTCCCGCTATTTTGGGGAGAAGGCGCAAATCTTAGTATCCTCTTCAAAGAATGGACGTTTCCAAAGAGATTGAAATTCTGTTCGTAAATGTGGCATGGATATGTTGCGGAGAGGGGGGAGGTTGGTCATCAATATGAATTTCCCAGGCTTGCTCCAGACCTGTGTCAGAGTTTCCACCCAAACATGAGAGTATGAAGGTCCAAAAAGCACATTCATTTCGTAATCAGCACCATGATACCATATGGTATCATCGGGCCAGTACTCACCTTACTCTGATGATACCATATGGTATCATCGGGGGAGTAAAGGTTAAGCCTCTAAATATTACGTGAAAAATGCATTGAATTATCATTTTTTCTTGTCCGTATGGGAGTAGTAAGGGGACTTGTCAACAGATGGAGGGGATAAGAGCGGGTGGCGCCGTCCGATAGTTGTCGGACGTCGTAGTAAGGCATTTTGTTGGGCAAACTGAAGGAACATGGAAACAAATAGGTTCCATTGATATATACGATTTTTGTCGAATATCGCCACCCGACAAAGTATCTCACTACAACATGCGACAGAAATTGCATGGACTGCAACATCCAACAAAAATCGAATGCATAAACAAGAAGAGCTTTAGACTGCAAATATGCTGCTGGAATTTTATTACTCTTTTGGCTCACTTCACCTTATTTAATGTAGCAGTGCTTACGAAGGTTTTCTTTCATCATCCTGACGTATTACTGGTTTCGCACAAGCTAACATACGTTTACAATGACATTGCACTATTCTTAGATATCAAGAAGAATCCAATAAAACGGGATATATATTGAATACCATCACGAAAAAGTGAAACATAAAATTGGCAAGTGCATGCTCCCAACCTCAAATTTACTGCAACACTAGTATTGCAATGAAATTAACGCCACTCTCTGTCCTGTCTGTTTAAACTCGTGAGAGATGGTCATTAATCTCTCACTGAGTAAGGTAAATGTCCAATGTTATGAAATAAAATACTAATAATAAATACGTAAATATTTTAATATCATATTTACTCAAATCATTCACTCATAAAAACAAATCACTTTCTTCAAGAATTGACTTTTCTCTGCCAGCCATGCTAAATTTTCACTTTCCATCTACTGATTTATACAAGGGGTGGCCAGAAAGTAATTTCCGATTATTAGGGACATTGATTTTTCGCAAACGCCAAAACCGTGAAAAATGGTAATTGCTGCGAAGTTATTTTTAGGAATGTGCAGTGATACCGGGACAGATTTTTCACCCGTTCGAAATATCAAAATAATGCGAATTTGGCATAAAATACGAATTGTTGGCGTTTTTAGCGATTTTTTTAAAAGAAATGTCCTAAAACAACGAAAAATTCCATGAAATCCAACATTCATGTCTTTTCTAGGCCATGTTTGTGTACATAGAACATGCAAGTTTTCCAACATTTTACTCAAGAATACTATAGAATTATACGTACATGGAATAATTCCGACAGCCACATTAAATCATGTATTTCCCACGATTTTTTCAACTTCTATCAAAACCATTTGCATCACAGAGCAAAGTGGCAAGGTTCTAACAGGAGATCGAGTGCGTATCTACCGTCACACGGGAGCCACATCTTCGTATTTTACGCACGAGATATGTTTTGAATTACCAAGCTCAGTGCGCACCATCGGCATTTGTCGAGCGAGTAATAATGGAGCTCCGTCGTTAGGGCGTCTGACTACTATGCGAGAGACTCAGGGTCGATCCCGAGATGTTTTCCACCTATTCAAACTGCTCCGGCGCCCACCCAGCATCATATGAAGCTGGTACCTTGAGGAAACTTTGAGGGAAAAAGTAGTCAGGAGCGTGGTGCTGATCACATCACCCCTACCTTCAGCCCTAACTCCACACCCCTACTATACACCTTCATGGAAAAGTGCAGGTGAGCTATTTACTTTTACTTCCTCAAAAATCTGTTCCAACATATCAAACTGTCACGAAAATACGTAGACCATGTGACCTACAATTTAAAATAATAGTTTAAAAGCGCAAAGGAGTATTAAGTTTCGGTATATTTGGCAGATAAATGTTCTAAAACAAAAACGCGAATTTTCGGAAACGTAACACTAACAAGTCAAAAAAAGATAATGCCAATTTTTGGTGCCATAATATATCGGTATCTGTCACGTGAGATTGATTGACTTTAATTTTTTGGGTGCGTCCCCACTTATGGTCATTATACACCCTTCAGTATATACGGGGAAAATTCCATTATCTAAAATCCTTACCTTAAAATTAAAAAAGGGGTATGAAAAATAACTTTCCCAAAATAACTTTGAAGATATCAAATTCTCACGAAGAGGCCATGTGACTTACAATTTGAAACCGTAGTTTAAAAACACCATGAAGGTATAATTTCAGATATTTGTCAGAAAATGCGCTAAAATGAAAATGTGAATTTTGGGAAAAATAACACCATATAGTAAGAAATAAAAAATAAGAAAATACATCAATTTGAAAAAAAAAATATCAAGGTCAGATTAGGCAGAAATAAAACATGAATATCCGTTGTAATTTATTGCATTAGTAACAGTGAGTCCAAATCTAATTTTTGACATAATCACCACCGTTGTTCTGGCATTTGTCGTAGCATGGCACTAAATTTTGAAGACTGGAACTATCTCTACCGCAGTGTAGCTGTCAAATCCTTGCCCTGCTAGAAACGTCTTCAGATAAATAAAGATATGAAAGTCGGCACATTCAAGGCCAGGGCTGTACAGGGAGTGGACCAAGATATCTCACCTGAAGTGATGCAAAGGGCCCTTGTGTACTCAGCTGTATGGGGTTGTGCACATTCGATTGGCCTTCCGTGAATTCTCTGCACCATCGTCTGACCATACTATCACTCACGACGTTCGGTTTGCACACCTCACACGATTGCTGGTGGCTCCGTACCAAATTCTGAGCGTGCAAAAATCTGATTACTACACGTAGGCTACATCGCAGTCGGTGGGAGACTGTATGAGAGATGCAATCTTTAACCTTGAACGGTCCTAAAACGGCTGTATTGCAACTGTATCAGATTACAGCTAGATGCCACTTCTTCCTGCCTGCATGTGTGTGTCTATCTCTGACCACTAGTGCTGCATACAGGCACCATTGGAGCTTTTTTCAGGATGCCCCTCGTATATGAACTTTCAGAAGCTTTTATTATTAGAGTGTTCCTGTTTTAATGTGTGGTTAGCTAAATCAGGTACCTATACAATGCAATTCTATAAATTCCTTGCGTTAAATTTCTAATTCCTACATACCCTTTTCGTCAGCATTAATGGTATAACTGCATGTTGTCAGTTTCACAGTACTTCACTTGGATATACTGTACTGAAGCAGAAATCCCATTGATTTGTAAGGAGATATCCACTTTATTTTGTTCGATTCAATTGTTTCACTTATATGCAAGAGTTAAGTTGTTTGCTTTACAGAGAAGAGAGCTTTATGCATCGAAAAATGAGTCCGCACTCATGGTTCTTGCAAGCAGAGGGTTCCAAACCTCAGTGGAAATATCAACATATAATACCGAGAATGTATAAGGAGACTGATAAATTACCAATTGTATTTCTTAATCAATCACTCTTCACTCTTATCTCATTTAGTCGTAACTTTAAAAATAATCAAGTATTTTATTTTAAACTTACTGCGTATGACAAAATTCCGTAATCCTTCCCTAGCTTGTGATTTGTAATCATTTTCCAAATTCACTATTTTGCAGTTTGATTCAAATCATAGAGAATACAGAAATTAAATCAATTTCATAGAAGATAATATTGGTACTTAACAAAACCATGCGTGGATCTGTATGAGTTTATTATTTCCATTTGCAAAAACATCGATTTAGTTTAGTTTGTAATTGTCAGGGAAAAATGTAAATTTTGTCCTGGAAAACCTGGAAAAGTCAGGGAATTTCATTTCTGCTTGTTTTTAGCCACCCTGTACACGTAAATCAGTTCCCTGCTTATCGTATTTTAGTCAAGGGGTCCCGCTTTCGATACGCGGTGGAGGCACATGGCACAACTTTATGATGTAGGTTCTGTCCCGATTAGCCCTTCTGTGCAGAAAGTGGACTTAAAAATATAATTCGTTATCACAGTTCATACTCATCTTTGCGGTTAGGCAGAAATGCAAAGAAAAAAGAACCAACCAATCAAAAAAATGTCTTGGTAACCTCATGCACACACATGACAGATTTCAAACACGGAAATCCATACACACGCTCAATCGATACGTAATTATAGAAATGCTGCGTACAGCAACGTGTTCAATTCTTCCCAAGGTCTTCCTGCAGAATTCTACGAAAGCCCCATAACATTCACGTTGAAGGACACTCAGTTTGTGATGAATACCATCGTGGCAATATGTGCCAGTTTCGCTCGGACGAAATTGCGGTAATAATCCTTGCAGAATCAACACGGGCAGACTACGTTTATTTTCTTCAGTCACTTTATTGCCCTCTAACTTTCTGTGGAAGGTCTTTGGCTGTTGCACGCTCCCGATTGCCTCCATGGCAAGCTGCTACAACCGACCTTGAGCAGTTCGAGGGACTGAATATAGAGCTGTGTGCGTTGCAGTGTCACTATGAACTTTGGGTGGTCTTGCTTTCGTGGAAAATGTTAATGATTTTTCAATCAAATTGCGAAATTAAGATATAGCCTGGTGCAAATTCTTAGAAATGTGGCTGTAAAAAGTGTAGGAAGCATTTTTGAGGAAAAGCCGGCAAACAACATTTTCTGAATGTAATCGATGTGCTGATTCCGAATATTTTGTTTGCCACTCTCGATTTTGATGTTATGTGCTTCAAATCGCTAAAAAACAAAATGGCGGCCATACGAAATGAGCTCCAAATAACTTTTGAAGGAACAGAAACAAAATAGTAATCTTGGTGTCAAACATTATGTTTTTGGGTATGCTGAATCCAAATATTATGTTTTGTAATCTGAAATTTGAAGCTGTTTGCTCCAAATAGCTAAAAAACAAAATGTCGGCCATACGAAATGAGCTCCAAATAACTTTTGAAGGAGCAGAAAGAAAATAGTGATCTTGGTGTCAAGCATTATGTTTCTGGGTATGCTGAATCCAAATATTATGTTTTCTAATCTGAAATTTTAAGCTATGTGCTCCAAATCGCTAAAAAACAAAATGGCGGCAATACGAAATGAGCTCCAAATAACTTTTGAAGGAGCAGAAAGAAAATAATGATCTTGGTGTCAAACATTATGTTTTTGGGTATGCTGAATCCGAATATTATGTTTTCTAATCTGACATTTTTGAAAATTGTTGTTTTTTTCCTCTTTTTTAAACAAAAGAACCACAAAAATGACTAAACCTATAATATATTTTTTAAATTTTTTTACTTTATCTCAGAATGATAGAAACATAGAACCATGGATCCACTTGTAAATTTGAAAAGACCTGCACCTATGAGCCATCATCTTAAGATGTTTCTTATCAGTTCCCCAAGAACATTGCCACAGACAAAGGATTTAGCTACTTCAGATATTCAAGATACTCTCCTCGAAGCTGAAACACTGGGCCAGGTAAAGCTAGACACCTTCGTGAAGGAAAGGATGATGGCCCCTGGTAAAAGTCACACACAAGGCAAGTTAAGTGATCCTCTACATAAGTCAAATGCAAAGACCTTCAAGTCCCTCTATGAAGTTAAATTGGTAGTAAGTGGCAAGGAAACCATTTTGAAAACTGCCAGGAATATTCTCCAGCGCCTCGTAACTGCCTATGAGGCAGGTCGTAATGTGGATCTAAATCGCATTTTGTGTCATGAACTAATGCCAATTCCAATCTCCCTTGCCAGCACAAACGGAAGTCTGAGAACAGGAAACAAACCCATTCTAGCTGATGTGATGACCAAGGATGTAATTTGTCCACCTGATATATCAATTCCGTCTCCGTCATGCCTTATAATAGATGGTCAAGCATTAGTTGTTGCACTTGGAAAGCCTGCAGGAGTTTTAAACTTTGGTGAACTGGCAGATGTATTTCTTAACCTTGTTCTTTCTATGGGAAGAAGCTTTAAGAGGATTGATGTCACCTTTGATCGGTATAACGAAACTTCAATCAAGGCTGGAACAGGGGATAGGCATTTGAAATATGCTCATTTAGTAAGAAAAGTAATGGAAAATGGATCCGTGCCAATCCCCAACAAATTCGGTGACTTTCTTGCTAACTCGGAGAAAAAAAAAATTTTGGCCTGTTTTCTCTCTAATCACTTGATCAACAATGCTCCTGAAGACAAAATATTTGTGGTTTCCGGTGGATTTCACAAGGAGGATGACGTACGAACGAACAATCGTGATTTGTCTATTGAAGGATTGCAGGCAAACCACGAAGAGGCGGACACGCGTATTTCACTGTCTTAATTCTGGTGCTGATAACATTGTTGTCTCAGCACGTGATGCAGATGTATTAGTGCAATAGGTAGATTAGATGTACGAAATTGTCGTTGCGAGCAGGAACATACATTCCAGTACATGAAGTCAGGCAGAAGCTTTCATTTACGGATCCTGTCTTCGAAACTCTCATCCCATTCCACGCCATAACAGGATCCGACACATTGCTGGGATCAGTAAGAAGACAGTATGGAAAATATTTAACACTACTAAATCTTGGTGTTGACGAATTGAAACAAGAAACAGCACACAAGGCAGAGAAGTTCATGCAAGTTGTATGGTGTACCGGATGCAAGCAGCTGTGATGAAGCCAGAGTAAAGCTGTTCAGCAAAGGAAAAACACCACAAGCACTGCCCCCCCCCCCCCACTACCGATGATCTACGGTTACATGTACAACGGGTCCACTATCTAGCCATGGTGTGGAGGTGGTCGGTCATACCAAAACCTGTGTTACCACCACCTACTATCTTGGGATGAAAAATGGTTGATGGACAGCTCGTTCCAAAACTTCAATCGCTGCCACCAATTCCACAATCCTGCTACGACATTGTCACCTGTGGATGTTTGGGTGGTTGTATATCCGCTACATGTTCCTGCAGGAAAGGTCAGCTTGTATGTACTGCAGCTTGCAAATGTGCAGATACTGGCACTAAGGAGTGCATGAATATCCGTGACTAGATAAATGTTATACTATTTTTGTAGGCAAAATAAGGTTGAATAAGGATAACGTGCGGATTTATCATACACTGGTACGAGTACTGTTAATATTTCAATATGGTCTTATGCTTTGAATAATATTATAATTTTGCATCTTACTTCAGAAATGTTCTATACTTTTTTCTGTATTAAAAACCTACTGTTACACTGTTTTATTCCTAGTTCAAAAGTATGGATACGAAACATTGCATGGATGCACGTAGCCGCCATTTTGTTTTTTTAGCGATTTGGAACAAACAGCTTAAAATTTCAGATTAGAAAACATAATATTTGGATTCAGCATACCCCAAAACATAATGTTTGACACCAAGATCACTATTTTCTTTCTGCTCCTTCAAACGTTATCAGGACCTCATTTCGTATTGCCGCCATTTTGTTTTTTAGCGATTTGAAGCATATAGCACCAAAATCGAGAGTGGCAAACAAAATATTCGTAATCAGCACATCAAATACATTCAGAAAATGTTGTTTGCCGGCTTTTCCTCAAAAATGCTTCCTACAGTCAGAATTTTCGAAAACTGTCTCAGTCTAATAACCTGAGTCTTAACTGCTACTTGTGACGCGTACAGTGATATTTCTGAAGTCCCTTCAGCTCTGTGCCGGCCCCCGTAGCGGAGTGGTTAGCGCATCGCGCTACGACGCCAGGGTTCCCGAGTTCGAATCTCGGCCTGGGCATGGATATTTGTGAGTGTCCATCAATTTCATCATGTCATCAGCCATCCCCATCTTCGCAAATTAGCCAAAAAGTGGCACAAAAAGCGAAGTAGAATAAAGCAAGTCAGGCAAACAATATTTCCAATTTAAAATTTTCAAAACAGTTCTGAATAAAAGCTAAAATATGCGCAAAAGGTATACATGTACGAGGGGCGTATCATAAAGAATTACACTTTATTGTATTCGATACATACAGACATAGATACATTTAATCGGCTATATGCACTTTCTCAACATAGTCCCCCTGGAGCTGTAGACACTTACGCCAGCGGTGTGGAAGTCGTTCGAGACCATTTTGAAACCAGTTCTTTGCAGTTGTGTGCACCCATCGCTGGACATCCTCATGGAGTTCCTCACAATTGTTGAAATGGTGACCACGCAGGGGCTTCTTCATGGCGCCAAACAAGTGAAAATCGGACGGTGCTAAATCGGGAGAGTATGCTGGATGTGGTAACACCTTGAAACCCAGTCGGTCAATAGCAGCTGTTGTTTCACGACTGGTGTGCGGCCGGGCATTGTCATGTTGGAGAAGCACACCTTTGCCCCATTTGCCTTGCCTCTTCTTTTGAATTGCACGACGCAACCGCGTCAGTGTTGCCACGTAGACTGCACTGTTAACGGTGGTTCCCCTCGGTAGCCAATCAATGAGTATGATGCCATCACTATCCCAAAACACAGTGGCCATTTGTTTCCCAGCCGTGGGCGCTGTTTTGATTTTCTTGGGTGGGGGCTACCCTTATGTTTCCACTGAATGGATTGGGATTTGGTTTCCGGTTCGTGGTAATGCAGCCACACTTCATCACCTGTCACAAGCTTCCCCATGAAATCAGCTGGATTCTGGTCGTAAAGTTCCAAAAGCTCCCTGGAAATGTCTACGCGTTGTTGTTTGTGGCATGCGTTAAGACATTTCGGTACCCACCGAGCTGACACTTTACCCATTTTCAAGTCACTGTGCACAATGCGTTGCAGGGTTCGTCTGCTTAATCCCGTAATCCTCTCCAGTTCCGTAAACGTCACAAGCCTGTTCTCCTGTATGACATTTTCCACACGCGCGATGTTCGCGCCTGTTTTCACACTCACATGTCGCCCTGGACTCTTTCCCTTCTCCGTCGACGTTTGACCGTTTTTCCAGCCAGTTACCCAACGTGGAACCCGTACTTTTCATTTTGCATTAAAACAATAAAGTGTAATTCTTTATGATACGCCCCTCGTATAATAAATATCAATGGTTTACCTTAGGGGGACATGCTTTCTCTGCTCTCCCGTACTTTTCTACTGCAACAAGGCAGACTGAGACTGATTAGTGCCTTTGCTTTAACACAAATCTGAGATGCCTCATCTACCGTCTCCGACGCGCGCTGAGCTGCGTGTCAACGTTACTTTCTGGTAATTGTAATCTAGAAGGTTTATGGAAGGAGCACCATACACTTTCCATCTGTCTGGCGAAGCACTCAATCCAATTTTTTCTACTGGTTAGATTCATCTCAGCATTATCTTGTCATCTTCGTTTTGGCCTTTCTCCAGGTCTCTTACCCATCAGGTTTACTAAGGACCATGTGCACTCTTTTTTTTCCCCCTTCCATGAGTGTCACATGACCCGCCCAGCCAAGTCGTCTTAATAAGTACAGTAAAATCTCGTTAATCCGGACTAATGGGTGGGATAAGTTGACCGGTTTAACGAAAGTCCGGATTAACTTATATAACCTAAAAGAACAGTAGAAAGCGCATTAAAACTCCGTTTATAGCAACAAAACACGTTTATTATGCTGTTGCCTGTCCGGATTAAGCGATGTCCGACAAATTACAGTCCGGATTAACTAGGTTTTACTGTATTCTAATAGTGTTAGGAGAGTGTTGGTGATTATGCAAACATCGCCATTCGCCAATTGTTTCATCTCCTATTTTCAGAATATCTTAAGCTTATTGCCCGCTAAGATTCACAGCGATGTAGAAATTTCCCTTATGTGCTTCTCGTGAAATGATATGGTGCAACGCACCGAAACGGCTTGCGGAATTTTCATGTCAGATATGAGTGTTTTCTTTTCTTTTCTGTGTACGCATGACTGCATTCTTGTGTCATACTTGGTGTCTTCATGTAGTTCCTTCATTTTTCGCAGAGCTAAACAAAAGACAAATGCTCTAAATTCCCAACATTCCCAACGGTTCGGAGCCGCGCAGCGCTGGTTACCATAGTGACAGAGAAGCCTTAATTTTTATTGATTGATTGATTGGGTGTTTTAGGTCCACTTTATGCACAATAAGGGTAATCTGGACTGG
Organism: Lepisma saccharinum; assembly: GCF_977018435.1. Classification (NCBI taxonomy): domain Eukaryota; kingdom Metazoa; phylum Arthropoda; class Insecta; order Zygentoma; family Lepismatidae; genus Lepisma; species Lepisma saccharinum. The sequence goes on from NC_139257.1 coordinate 26,171,396, forward strand.
ACCTACAGTTTAAAGTTGGATCCGAACCACCATGTGCCTCCAACGGGTATCGAACACGGGACCCCTTGATTACAAGGCGACGACGCTACCACTGCGCCGTCGTTATCTCGGTTAGTTTCACGTGCCATGTCTCATATCCATGTAATACTATACTCACAATTATCTTTTGTTTTCATGTAGCATTTCTTTTAAGCAAAGGCGTGCAGACTCTCTGATGGGGGGGGGCAAACGCGTTGATGAATGTTCAGTCGGTATTGATCGGTATGAAACAGGGGCGTATATAGTGTGTGTGTCCGAACCAACCGATAAGCCCCTTATTGTAATTTTAGGCAATAATATATTTTCTATAATATTAAATGCAGAAACATAGAGGCAGCATGAATGACGAATAGTTCAATTACTAGAAAATAACGCACTCCCTCCACCCGTAGTTGCTTTGAATATACTTCATTTTCTTTAAGAGCATAATATAATTTAATAACGGCGAAAAGATTCCACCGCACTAAATTTCTAGGTGAAAGTATAATAATAAAGAGGCATGGACGTCTGGAAGGGACAAGGATAGCGCCACACTACCCCCGCAGAAAACGAATGTCAACCTACAAGTGAATAGCACATATAATTTGATTTCCGTCACAGTAATTTACATTAATTATTGTAATAAGGGATACAAGAACGCGCACAATTTCAAATGGTGTTTTTTGAGGAGGCAACACTTGCCCCCAGTATGCACGCCTATGCTTTTAAGCCCAGTAACAATGCAGAATAAAATCTCATGGGATATTCACTTAGACGCACACATGAGATGCACTAATTTGAAACTTAAGGGAAAGTGGATGCTCAAACTAGGGCTCAAACCTGATTCTTGCTAATGTAGACAACATTTATTCATGAAAAATGACAAAATACTGATATCTTGAAACTAGGGAAGGAATGTTAAAATCTATATGGTGTAAATCAGAATACAGATCAATATTTTGCACTATATGTTTTAATAAAAATTATTCTTTGTTTCAGATAAGCCGTTTGCTGTTGTACCGTCGCTTACAAGGTAAGAGAAGACAATTTTGTATTGTTACCCTGCCCCCGTGTCAGGGCAACAGTGTTTTTTTTTCTTATTGCAATATTTATTAATATGTTAATTAATTGGGTAATCAAGTGTATAAACATATATATGTGATTAGTGTAAATCAATTTATTATGCATTTTTAGGTTCATATTATTCCATGTATAAATACCATGTAGCTCTCTGTTCTTTCTTCGTGTTTCGAACGTTCAAAAGAAAGGCGGGCTTAAAAATTTTGAAAGGAGGGCCGTTGGCAACATACGCCAACAAAACGTATATAAACTCCCAGATGAGAGTGGGGGAGGTCGGCTGTTGGAACTGAGACTTGGAAGGGAGAGGCTGTTTTTGCTTCGGTTAGCTAGGACCGGAGGACAGATCTCCCGAAATGGATGCTGTAAGAGATTGGATTGCCGGGCAAGCTAGTGCCTTGGTGTCCAATTTACAGGTAAAAAGGTAGTTTATACTGGATGCTATTTTGAAGTAATTACGGTGCGCCGGGCAGCCTAGTGCCTTGTCACCGTGGAGTGTTGAGAAATGTACACGTCGGGCGGCCTAGCGCCTGTTAAGACGTTTCTTGGAGTAACGCGAGTCTACCTTGTGACAAGCGTACTTCAGATGTAATTCATGAAATGTAAAGCATCCAGGTACAAACAATAGAGATTCCAACATCAAAATTAGAGTTTTGGCCCGATAAATAATTAGAGAAATGAACGTTCGGATACGACTTGTATATACTTCAACTTTTACGTTAATTAAACTATAGAAAATATCCAAAATTTCAGTTTTTAATTTCACACATGCTGGACAAGGTAATATATCCCCTATAGCAATAAGGTTTCGCAAAGGTTATCCGTTGTCTCTTGTAATTAATTATATAATTATGTTGACTTGTAGCAACCCACGTGCATTGTCGTACAAAGAAAGATACCCCTAGACAAATCTGAGCCGAGTACGAAGTGCACCGAACCTCGAGTGCGGAGGTAAAGTTTGGGGGACCAGGCTAGTAACATATTTATTTGGGGGCTCGTCCGGGATTGAACTTAGTTATTTGAGGTCTTGCCGCAGGATATTGAACAAGATTTTTGATTTGAAAGTTAAGGAGAGAAACGGACGAGGATCGAACCGATGATCTTGCGAAACAGAAAAGGGGAAGTTACAAGAATGTCGCTTGATAACTCGAGCAGGTCCAGCCCGACCGTGTCAGAGCTTTCTGTTGTTGAGGAACAAAGGTGCGTTCCAAGAGTGACAATGGAGGAAATTCGTTTGCCGCTTCCAACATTTGAGGGAAATGTAGGGAAGGAAGATGCTTTTTCGTATCTGGATAGGATTCAAGATTACGCGAGAACGCTGAAAATTTCTGAAGATGATCTTCTGAAGCAGTTTATTCCTCTTTCGTTGCGAAATGAAGCGAGGGAGTGGTTTTTGTTCACGGAACCGTTCGGTGATTTTTCACAATTCAGGCATAAATTCTTGCAAGCTTTTCATGGATTGGATTATCAGAGAGAAGCAGAGTTATTTTTCTCTGAAAGGTTTCAACTTGCTAACGAGGGATTGGCGGAATACGTTCGCAAAGTTGACAGGCATTTTAGTAGGATAAGGAATTCGGCTTCTGCACAGGAGAGAATTGACTTTGTGAAATCGCACTGCAATCCGGTATTTAGGGATTATTTGTACAACAAGACATTCACTTCTATGAGAGAGATGAGCGAGTACGGCTTGGAATTGCAAGCAGAGTTTTTGGAAAGGCAGAGATTCAAGTCTTTCGTTTCTGAAGACGAAATTCGCAGCTGCGCTTTGAGAAAGTCAATTAACCAGGAATGCGAAGAGGAGAGGGGGAGAAAGAATTCTGATATTTTCTTGGACCCTGTGAGCATTGGTTTTGACCGCCCGAAAGTCGAGCGCTTGAGGGCTGAACATGTGGTTTCACGCCCTCCACCCTCGCGGCTTGCGGTGAGGGATGAAAACAAACAGAACCGCTTTTCGAAGGAAGATTGCCAGAGAAATAAATTATGCTACACTTGTGGACAGAAAGGTTGCAGAGCTTCAAATCACAAATCAAAAGAAAACAAGATTAATGAACGTGGGAAGGACGTAACAAAAAACTCGTAGAGTCGCCACGAATTTGTCAAGTTCGTGGCGTGGAAACTGCAAATTTTACGCGGAAGGAAAATTTTTCACCTCACAATGTAAATGTAAAAGATGTTAGGGAACCTATTGTTTTATGCAACGTGGCTAATGTGGAAGTACACGCATGTATTGATACGGCGTCGTCCAATAACTTCGTGTCTTTGGAGGTCTTCGAGAAAATGAAGACAAATGGAGTGAAATTGAAGGGTTGCAGAACTAAAGTAATACTTGCGGAAGGAAATGTAGAATCTTTGGGGAGCGCTTACGTGAATATTAAGTTTCACGGACACAAGGCTCGGGATCAGATATTTGTGCTATCAAATGCTAATCATGAAATGTTAATGGGAAGGACATTAATGGCTAAGCTGGGACTTGTACCCATGATTCATCGTAACGGGTGGGCAATTGAGCCTGATCTTTCGAAAATCGTGCCTTTTGATTCGCCGTCGACACGTGACAGCGTTGATGCTGTTGGTTCAAGGGGACTGGATTCGACCACGGATGGAGTCGAAGGAGTCCGAGAGAACGTTTCTGCTTGCGGAGCGGAGACACGTAGCAGCGACATCAAAGAGGAGGGGGTTGACGAAGAGAGAAGGATTGCCATGCTGATGGAGGGTACCGATATCTCAGAGGAAAACAAGCCGAAATTGAATGCCATACTGAGACGGCATATTAATGTTTTTCAAGATAAATCGGGATTAGCAAAGGATTACGAGGTTCGTTTGAATGTGGATAACGAGAAGCCGGACCGAGCGAAACCTAGGCCACTTTCTGAGCAAAAGAAGAAATTCGACGGGAAGCAGAAAAGGAAAACGAAAGCGATGTTTTCAGATGCAGCTGGCAACACTGTAAACGGAAGACAGACGGACGGACAGAAAGAAACTTCGCCGCCCGTAGATCTTAACGATGAAGAAATGTGGAAAAGAGAACAACAGAGTGATCCTTACTTGTCGAAATTAATTGGATGTTTAAATGGAGAAGAAGTTGAAATAAAGGATGCTCGAGAGAAGAGAAAATTTGACTTTTATCTGCAACATTCCTGTCTCGACGATGATGGACTGCTTTACCGTTTCGTTGACGAAAACACTGGACTTTATCCACCGTTTAGCTCCAGATTGAAGCTGTGGGTACCAGAGAAGTTGAAGAGTGAAGTACTTAAATCTTCGCATGATGATTTATTATCTGCGCACTTAGGACATGGAAAGACATTGTTTAAGGTCCTAGAGAATTATACTTGGGACGGAGTAGTCAAAGATGTCAGTAAATATTGCAAAAGTTGTATCACTTGTCTTCAGTATAATCCTGACAACAGCAGAAAGATGGGATTTATGAACTCGAGGAAATCTACTGCGCCTGGATACAAAGTGTTTCTGGACATTTTTGGACCACTGCCTACAAGTACGAAGGGGAGATACAAGTACTGTTTAGTCATTCAAGATGAGTTCTCAAGGCACATTAGTTTGACACCGCTTAGAACTACAACGGCGAGGACGATCTCGCAAGCATTCTTGAAGTACTGTTTTCAATCAGGATTCCCGAAATACGTTGTCAGTGACAACCAGAGTGTATTTCGAAGCAAACTGTATTCACAAACGTTGCGTTCTGTGAATTGCAAGCCTGTCTATATTACGCCATATAGACCGAAGGGAAATAAATCAGAAGCAGCTATTAAGATAATCAAGCAAGCACTTGGAAAGTTCTGCAAGGAACACTCGTCGTGGGCTGAAAACTTGGACGCGATAAGTTTTGCTATCAATAATGCGACGAATTCGATGACTGGGTTGAAACCGTCATTCTTGTTCTTTGGACGTGATTTGTACACACCGCATGACACTCGGAAAATGGAGCTTCAGAGGGAAGATGGAACCGGGGAGGACGTCACGGCGGAGAGACAGATGGATTACGTCATAAAGTTAAAGGAAAGAATGGGCGAGGCTTTCGAATTTGCAAGAGAAAAAGAAGAAAAGACGAGGCAAAAGGCGTCAAAGGCCTACAATAAGGGCAGAAGAAGGGTTAATCTTCGTGTCGGAGATCGCGTACTGCTTCAAGAGCATAGAATATCGTCTGCTTTTAATAAGCAAACTGCGTGCTTTTTCCCGAAATTCAAAGGGATCTACAGAATTCTGAATTTCACTACTCCAAATAATGTTGTTTTGGAAAAGGAAGGTGAGGGGAAGAGAGTTCTGGCTAACGTTGACCAGCTGAAGGTCGTTCCGAGAAGAAATTTGAGAAGTGTGAGGGAAAGCACTCGTCCCTAAATTCTACCCTGAGAATCCATCTCAAGGGGAGGGGGTAGAAGATCTGTGAAAAATGATGAAAAAGAAGCCGAGTGACCGACTTCTAGTTTGTACAGTAGTAATTAAGTTCCTGATTTATTGTCGCTACACATTAGTGTCCTGGTAAATTCATTTCTTGCGAATGTAAGATTTAAAATTACGGACTGTTGTATTTTATGTTATGTCAACCTTTTGCCGACAAAGGGTGGTGACAATTGTGAACATGAAGACATGAGATTTTCATCGCTAAGAGAATGCTGAAGGATGGCAGTTCGATGCCCGGAAAAGGAAGGGAAAGTTTCCTTATAGATGAAAAATGGGAAAGCCATTTTTAAGTCGGGTCGTGTGATCGAACGATAGAACTTTTTGAAAGCATTTGAAGCTGAAATTCGGCAGGAGTCGAACCGAGTACCGCGGATGTCCCAGACGCAAGGACTAGGGGACTAAGGGGCCGGTGGATCTTCGGATGGACCGAGGAGAGGCTGAGTCGACCCTAGAGCGGGAGCTGGACATGTTCGTTGGAAGGTGTAGGAGCTGAATCCGTCTGCACCTTGGAGCAGTCCTGATGACCAGATGACCGAGATGTCCAAGAGAATCCAGGATTCCCGGAGGAAGAAACCATGTGGACATAGGATATTTAGTGCAGTGAAATCGAGACTCTTCTTTTTCAGAGAGACGTTTTGACGTGTAGTGAAAATAACTTTTTCAGTGAACATTTTCTTCTTTTCAGATACAGTGCTTGACTTTTCTCAGTGACTTTAAGACAATTCACACAGACTGAAATTTAAATTTCAGATTGAATTGTAACGCTGGGGAGGGGGAATCTGTTACCCTGCCCCCGTGTCAGGGCAACAGTGTTTTTTTTTCTTATTGCAATATTTATTAATATGTTAATTAATTGGGTAATCAAGTGTATAAGCATATATATGTGATTAGTGTAAATCAATTTATTATGCATTTTTAGGTTCATATTATTCCATGTATAAATACCATGTAGCTCTCTGTTCTTTCTTCGTGTTTCGAACGTTCAAAAGAAAGGCGGGCTTAAAAATTTTGAAAGGAGGGCCGTTGGCAACAGACGCCAACAAAACGTATATAAACTCCCAGATGAGAGTGGGGGAGGTCGGCTGTTGGAACTGAGACTTGGAAGGGAGAGGCTGTTTTTGCTTCGGTTAGCTAGGACCGGAGGACAGATCTCCCGAAACGGATGCTGTAAGAGATTGGATTGCCGGGCAAGCTAGTGCCTTGGTGTCCACTTTACAGGTAAAACGGTAGTTTATACTGGATGCTATTTTGAAGTAATTACGGTGCGCCGGGCAGCCTAGTGCCTTGTCACCGTGGAGTGTTGAGAAATGTACACGTCGGGCGGCCTAGCGCCTGTTAAGACGTTTCTTGGAGTAACGCGAGTCTACCTTGTGACAAGCGTACTTCAGATGTAATTCATGAAATGTAAAGCATCCAGGTACAAACAATAGAGATTCCAACATCAAAATTAGAGTTTTGGCCCGATAAATAATTAGAGAAATGAACGTTCGGATACGACTTGTATATACTTCAACTTTTACGTTAATTAAACTATAGAAAATATCCAAAATTTCAGTTTTTAATTTCACACATGCTGGACAAGGTAATATATCCCCTATAGCAATAAGGTTTCGCAAAGGTTATCCGTTGTCTCTTGTAGTTAATTATATAATTATGTTGACTTGTAGCAACCCACGTGCATTGTCGTACAAAGAAAGATACCCCTAGACAAATCTGAGCCGAGTACGAAGTGCACCGAACCTCGAGTGCGGAGGTAAAGTTTGGGGGACCAGGCTAGTAACAGTATCTCGAATCTAAGTTGCAGTTAGAGAAGCTAAATGCACAGTCATGAAATTAGGCGGGTGGCAGAAGTTGGCGCTGTTGCCACGTCGGAGCACAACCGCGTGTGTTCGGAGGTTTAAGAGAATGAAAGATCTCGTAGAGTTGGTGTTTGTAATCTGTGTGATACAAAGTGCCAGTATTTGGTCGAAAGTGTAGGGATGACACATAAGTGCCCCGGAGAGAGGTCGGTCTGACGCTCGAACAAGGCAACGCAGCCCGGTCGACGTTGCCACACAGTGCGCGGGAACCAGCGACTTTTGTCCCGCTCTCGCTTTGCTTTTCCCACATGTGGCACTAGCGGAATTCTGCCCAGCCGTCAATTTTTATGGCCGTGCGTATAGGAATGAAAGGCTTTTCCATTGATATTTCAGTTGCTCTAGAATTGCATAAAGAGAATTTACGATGCAAGTTTTGTTTTTTTCAAACGTTAGGTTTAATCTTGTTTTGTTTTTAGACTTCATACGTTCCTGTTAATCCCAGTGTTCCTTTTAATTGAAGCAGAGCTGTTTCTTGTATACAAGTCGCGTTCGAAGACCCGACTCCCCCCACCTTCTGCTCCTTCCGGAGAAGCTGATACCGTCCTACTTTTCCATTCCCCATCGGAAACAATGGAGCGGCAATAGAAGTCGCGGCGTGTAGCGAAAGGGGTTTAGCGAAAGAAAAGCGGGGGCCATTTCCGCCTGTTCTTCCGGCCCCGGAGACCTTCACGAACGTTGAACGAGCATTGGCCACTCCGTGGAACTGTTTCGGAGTTAATCGATAATTCAATAAAGAAGGGGCGCAGAAAGTTCGGAAATGGGTTAGGATGTGTGAAGAGACTTTTTTGAAGTTTATTTTGGCTGAGGGGAGAAACGGAAAGCCAGAATGACGTCGTGGGTGCCCATGGAGTATTGGGTGAGATAGCAGGCAGGGTCATCTTGCAACGATGATCCTTCTAAGGACCACAAGGGTCGTCGAGCGGGATGTTACAGCAGTGCCGTGCACAAGGCGGGTGGGTGTCTTAAGTAGATCTAGGATTTGTATGTAATTACATACTCTATTCCTTTCTAGATACACGAAAATGTCAACGAATTATGTACCTGACATCATTTTGCATAAGTTTTATGTTACATATTTGCTAGGATTTTACATATTTGTTAACTTACATAAAACAACATATTTCCGAATTTTTTTCCAATCTTGATCCTTTTTCCTATATTTTCGATCTCTGAAACGTGAACACAATTTTATCTCATGTAATGTCATATTTTTTTTAACCAATGAAGATGCATAGTGCTTGCGGTCACCTAAAATTGACTGCCAAGTCGAAAGACAGGCTGAAGACCAAAACAAAATAAATAATAAGAAAATAATTACTTAAACTGTTATTTATCGAAAGATGCTGGAGTTTCTCCCCCCCCCCCCATCCTCTTTCTGGTTACACATTTTCCTTACGCTTTTAGGTTTAGGCAAAGCATCTAGACACTTGGCATCGGTGGACAAGAAAGCTACTTTCCTGTACGTAGCGAGTTACACAGTATGTTTCCTTGTACAAAAAGTACGAAAGTAAGCCCCGCGACAGGTTAACTTTGCAGCAGGTTTTATGTATCAATCCACTCTAGAGCGGCACTCAGCATCCCTGTTCCAGTCTCACCTTAACCGCTGAGCTGTTCATATCACAGACAGTGAGAAAATCCGCAGTATTGCAGCGGAACTATTTTCTGTGCGCACGTTTGAGTCTATATATGCGAAAAGTTGCTGCAAGGTTAACCTGTCGCGGGGCTTAGCTATGTATTTTCATTCGCTTGTTCTTTCTGTACACGCTTTTTTACAATTTGTTTCGAAAGTTACGAAGAGCTCTCGTACATATTTACATATTCTACAATAATTTGCGATGTGAGAAGTAATTAATAGTTGACAAAATTGATTTCTTAAATATGTGCACGTTGCTGTGCTTTTTTTGAGTTTATAAATTTGATACAAATTTTAATCTGAACAACTTGTCTTTAAAATTAAATTGAATATGTTCAAAAAAATGATTCTTGAAATTGCTGGCATACTCGATTATTATTAATATTACATAATCTATGATACTACATATTTAGCTACATATCCTTTTGATAATACATATTTTATCAATTATTGTTACATATGTATGTACATATTTTGTACATAAGTCATAAGGCCCACCCTGGCCCAGCATTCCTGAAAAAGAACGTCAAATGCAGGGAAAGTTTCAGGTTGGCGTTCTGACCAAAGAGAAACTGTCAAATGAGCAGAGTAAGGCCTGTATGTTTCTGCTGTTAATGGTTACCAACTGTTTTTATTTTTGTTCTTTTCGCCCCAATTCTCCTGCCATGTGGAAGTATCGTCCAAAACCGTTATTTAATAGCCTAAAACTTTCCATGTTTTGTCTATACAACACGGAGATTCCCCAAGAAAACCAATAGTCAGCAATTTAAACATTGGCTATCGGAGAACTTTTGTCTTGGCAACGAGTAGGGCAGTGCTGGAGGTCCAAAATATACACACCGTGCAGTGTTGCTAAGTTGGAAGTAAATTTCCCTCGATGGTGGGAAACTTTGAGGCAGTTAGAACTAAAGTGAGAAAAAGAGGGATATTTTCTCAAGTTGGCAAAAATGAATGTGAAAGACCGAAGTAACTTTGACACTGATGTTGTTTATTTGTTTCTCGTACTTCATTACTCTCTCTGAAGAGATCTGAGGCAAGACCGAGACAAACATGTGTAAAACGAGATGATGCCGAGAGTCACTTTCCGAGACCATTGGTAACTAGAATGAATCATATTTGACACTTTACCTAAATCAGACATATCATGCGTATATATCTGATTTTTTATAGATAATTCATATATTTTTTATCGTAGTTATATACACCATGTATCAAAAAGAATCATCCGATTTAAAAGTTCTATATTTAGAAAACCAATGGACACAGAACCTTGCAGTAAGTTGTAAAATACATGTTGGGATATGAAGTTTTACTTACAATACGTTTTACATTGTTGCAGGTAGGTGCGTTCCTGGGGTGCGTTCCGAAAGTCTTAACGAAACGAATTTAACGAAGGTAACTGGGCTCATCAACCTGGTGGAACGAGTTATTTTACAGACTTATGAGACGCTCTAGACGAAAGCGGAGGCGCAGCGTCCTCATGGCGTCCAGCGGAAGGCATGTCCTTCTGGCAGAAATAAACTCTACTGCGAACACTATTACTTATTTTAATCACATTGTAAGAACAGTTGATGCACACTCGTCTTACGCATGTTGCTTCATTTCGCTCTCTGTTAAAATTATAATACATTTTCCGAACTAGTGCAGTTTAAAGCCATCATGCACGCGCGTTGTGTGCACGCAGCAAGCGATTCTCACCGAACAAACCAGCCTCCTGGCCCGTGCGTTTGGTGAATCTCGTTCTTGCACGAGAAGCACGGAAAGCGGACTTTTGGGACAGCATAACGAAATGCACGAGAGCACTTATGGGACGGCCATTTACCATAACTCGTTTAAGGCGTTGAACTCGTGCGACTTTCGGAACGGGCGCCTGGTGCTGCTCACTCTTTAGTCCGCTTCAAGATGGCATCCCAACAACCGAAAGCTTTCTGCGTTCTCCACTGCGTTTGGTGAATCTCGTTCTTGCACGAGAAGCACGGAAAGCGGACTTTTGGGACAGCATAACGAAATGCACGAGAGCACTTATGGGACGGCCATTTACCATAACTCGTTTAAGGCGTTGAACTCGTGCGACTTTCGGAACGGGCGCCTGGTGCTGCTCACTCTTTAGTCCGCTTCAAGATGGCATCCCAACAACCGAAAGCTTTCTGCGTTCTCCACTTCAACAAATGTGGTCCGTTACAGTTGTGCAGCGTGAGTTTCTTCGTAAATACGGTGCTGCACCACCTACTGCTCACAGTATTCGACGTTGCGCGCAGAATGCTGCCTGTTGCTGAGTTGCCATCCTGACGCGGACTAAAGAGTAAGCTGCACCAGTGGCACCTACCTGCAACAAAGTAAAACTTATTGCAAGCAAAACTTTATATTACAGCATGTATTTTACAACTTACTGCAAGGTTCTATGTCCATTGGTTTTCTAAATATAGAATTTTTAAATCGGATGATCCTTTTTGATACACCCTGTATTTTATCCATTACTGGCAAATGTGAGGTTGTATACCATGATTGCATGCATTCGGAAGAAAATTCTCTTTCTCGAGTGTTCGTAAATTTACGTTAATTAAACTAGATAAATGTACAAAATTTCTGTTTTTAATTTCGCAGTTGCTGGATATGGTATTTATCCCCTACAACAATGTTTCGTAAAGGTTATCCGTTGTCTCTTGCTATTTTGTAGTTAATTATATAATTATGTGGACTTGTTGCAACTCACGTGCATTGCCGTACAAGGAAAGATACCCATAGACAAATCAGAGCCGAGCACGGAGTGCACAGAACCTTGAGTGCGGAGATAAAGTATGGGTAGGCCAAGTAATAGTGTATAGGTGTTGTAGTGTTGTATAACACTATACATTATACTGTTGTAATACGTGGATGGATCAGAAAAAACAAGTTACAACAAGCACTCTGTGAATGCACGAAGTAGGAGGTAAGTAATTGGTTTACTCGGAGGTGCAACGGATGGCGCCTTATACGCGTGGCGAGTTTCGACAACTTTACGTTAACCGTCAGTGACGTAGTAGCCGATGCAGTGGGGAGACGCTTGCAGAATTGGTCTGCGTGGAAGTGCAAAGTGTCATACGCTTCTTGTGGACGAGGAATGTTCCGAAAGCGGATATTCATCGCCAACTCGTGAAAGTGTATGGTGAGAGTTTTCAAAGGGAGAGGAATTAATGTTAACGTGGTTATGTGACGCAAACGGCCAGGCATGTTGAGTGAGGGTGTCATCTTCATTCATGACAATGCAAGAGCCCACATGGCGCGCCAGACTCAACAGCTGCTGCAACGTATCAGGTGGGAAGTGCGGAATCACCCCCCCCCCCCAATACTCTCCGGACTTGGCTTCTACCAAGACGGCATCAACAAGTTGGTACAGCGGTCAGATAAATATTTCAATCGCCTTGACGAATACGTGGAAAAGTGATGTGTGTGTAGCCATCGTAGAATACATAATCAATTCATACCAGGTCATACTGTGTTTTTTCATTTGTTGTTACAACCTTTATTTCTGATCCATCCACGTACATTATATAACAACTACATTGTTGCTAAAATTTGTTGCTACTGACCTCTGTTTTCACTGCAAGCGCATTTAATCTCTGCAGTCCATCTTATATAATAATAATAAAGAATATGCTCAGTGTCAAGCGAGGGAATTAGCCTTACTGTGCATAAAGTGGACTTAAAACAACAAATCAATCAATCAAGCGAGGGAATGTTTTACGAATAAAGGGAATGTTTACCATGAGAGGGAAAATTTTACCATGAGAGGGAATATTTTACCCTGACAGGGAAATTTGTACCATGAAAGGGAAATTTTTACCATGAGAGGGAAATTTGTTACCATGAGAAGAAAGTTTTTACCGTGAAAAGGGGAAATTTTATGAAAACTAATTTCCATTACTGACAGAGTGTCTCCTCGATTTTCCCTCTCTCCGGAACTTTTGCTCCTTCGAGGTGTTTGCCTTCCTGGATGGTCCTCCCCTCCAGCCTCCCATTAACGGCCTCGAATCGGGAACTTCTGTATTTGACCTCCTAGTGGGAGCTTTTGGAGAGGCCGTCCCTAGGGAAATTGGACCCAGGCCAGGTTCTTCAGAGTTTCTTAGTACTTTTCATTTCAGTTAATGGGGGGATGTGCTCTCTTCGCGAATCTTTTCTCCGGACGGGGAGGTGCTGTGATGAAGACATGCACCGAAATCATTTAATGGGTGGATGGGGGACGGGAGAAGTCAACTGTTGGTCCTCGAGTTTCATTCCCTCATTTTTGCACTTGGGGGCAAAATGTGCAAGGCTCTCGACGATGCTTCTTGACCCTTTAGACCCGCCGTACAACAGCCAGCCAACAAAATCAGTAGCAGCATGTTTGTTACACATCTGCTGATTCCTTGATACTTATTAGAGTACCTCATGGGACCACTTTCGCTCGAAAATACTCGTTCGAGTCTCACTGTCGAGCGTGATGGACTCGAATGTACAGGATCAAACATCATCGTATCGTAAGATAAACGTAGGAATATACAGCGTGTCCATAAAACATTCCGTGATTATAGACGACCACAAAATTTTAATATGTATAGGGGAGAGTTGCCGAAATTGTACCAGTTGATACTATTTCGCTTCTGCATCAAAAACAAGACACAGAAAAATAACGAAATTGTAGGTATGAGAAGCACAAACTATTAGCTTTCACTACATATATGTACGTATTTCAACAAAAATGCAGGAACCAATATAATAGGGTGCATAAACGAAAGGTGACATCGGTCAATTATAGGCAACTGGTTTCCTAACTTAGACCACAGGTTGCTTAGGTTGGACCGCTCACAAAAGGCATGCACGTACAGGGTGGGAAATAACCTTTTGCTAGGGGTCTGCAGGAAAAAGTAACAATAATTAAGAAATTATGGTAATACCAAATGTTTACTACGACAATTGTGGTTACAAAAACAAAATTAAAAGTTAGTTCACGACAAAGCCGAAGTGGCATTGACTTCTTCAGCAGTTCTGAATGGCCGGGTGCATCACCGGACCTGAATGCAGCGGACCTTTTTGGCTATTCTGAAGGACGCAGTTGAGTCATTGATGATAGTGGAACGCGGACCGGACCGCTATTCCTGGCCAACACTCCTTGCACATCTGGAACAAGTCCTCCGTGACATGGAATGGAATACGGACTGTTTGCGAATCTTCTGAGCTCCTACCCGGATCGTCTTCGTGCTGTGAGAGAAGCAAATGGCGGACATACTAACTTTTAATTTTGTTTTTGTAACCACAATTGTCGTAGTAAACATTTGGTATTACCATAATTTCTTAATTGTTGTTACTTTTTACTGTCGACCCCTAGCAAAAGGTTATTTCCCACCCTGTATGTATGTCTACGATATTTAGACACCAGCAGAACTCACTGCACACACCATTGTGGTATTTACTCCACGTTCGCCACCTACCTGTGATTTTCCTTTCTTTGCTACAATTTTTTGTGGAAGTTTCTGGACTGTGGTGAAACCTGACTCATCCACGTTGAATATTCGGTCAGCTGTAAAACCAAACAAACCATACCTTCTACTACACTCGTTCAAGCCATAGTCCCCATTATTGTATGCTGCTATAGCCATTTGCAATTCCATCTCTGTCCACAGCCCATATTTTCCCCGGTCCAATTTGGGAAACACGTGGTGGTCCAACTTAGGTAATTATACCCTGTTAATAAAAATATGACGCTACACAAACATACGCAACTACACCATAGTTTTGCGACATGTAGTTAGTGGTTAATGAATGGCACTTTTATAATATACTACAGGACATTTGATTGCTTACCCCTAGTCTACACAAGAGATTAAGATCCGAAGCACAATAATTGCAACACGAACAATGGAAACACAATAACAGCACTCCTACTTCGTCGAACGTCTCTAGTTGACTGACCATTCAGTCATTTGTACATGGCACTGACGCCAACTCACCTGTTTCAAATACTCGTCTATAGGCAAAAACAAAGGCGGTCCAACTTAGGCGACGGTCCAATTTCGGCAACTCTCCCCTATTACGAAATTTATACCATTCGAAAGAACAGCTCAAAGAATTTTAGCGGATGTGTAATTGTTGCCGTTAACTACAACAGTAGATGGCATAACAAAAAATAATGAAAAAGGTCGTTTAACGCACAGACTTCATAGGACTGCGTACAAATGTCTCCCGCACCTGTTCCACAATTTCCACACTGGCAGATGGTATCCCTGAATGGCCTTTCCTATGATCACATATGCATCCTCGCTCTACAAAATCTCTGTACCATCTCAGAATTGTCTTGTCAGTAGGTTCCGCATGTCTGAAGGTCCATCGGAAGGCACGCTGAATTGTCACTACACTTCGTGTGTTATGGTATTCCAGTACACACCAACTACGTTCCTGTGAGTTCGCCATGAATCTCTAAACGCTACAGAATTCACACTGAACTGAAGTGCAAACCGAAACATCCAGTAAACATGAACAGTAACACAATTTGCTTCTAACAACAATGCCATTTACACATTAGATTTTTTCTTTTTTTATCCTTTTATTGTTATACCATCTATTGTTGTAGTTCACGCCAACAATTACACATCCGCTTAAATTCTTTGAGCTGTTCTTTCGAATGGTATTGGTATAAATTTCGTAATATACATAATTAAAATTTTGTTGTTGTTTATAATCACGGAATGTTTCTGTGGACACGCGAAGCCGCACGGTAGTTTCAGCCCATAATCATCTATTCATTTTCATATATCGCTATGTATTGGTAAGATAGACTAAACTATATTTTCACATGGAGATGATGACTGTTGGCGTAGTTTGTTAAGACCCCTCATGATTGTGGTTTTCTTCTGACTTCAAGAATCAAGATTCCTATAATTGATTCCTAATCACTTCGTGCTACTATTGGTTGTTGCCGTTAGCCGCACCCTGAGTTGCGATTTCCATGTGGGTTTTGTAAATATGCTTCTGGGCCTCATATTTCCTTCAGCGACAACTGGTGGCTCTGAATTGTGCTAGTAATAAAAAAAAATGGGATAAGAGATGAAATGAGACCAATGGTTACACGTAGTACTTATTAGAAAATGGGGTTCCTAATTAGTACGTAGGGGAAAGTTGCCCAAATCGCACCAGTTTTGAAATAAATGAGCGTAGCTGAAAAACAAGTGACATGACGTATGTTTTTGATATACCAGCTCGTAAAGGGAACTTCTATCTCTCTTCATATGTCTTTGGAAATTTGTATTCCAATTGGAAGTAACAGAAAAATATGAAATTCCAAACCCTTGAAAATGGTGCGATTTGGGCAACTTGACTGTTAAATTGCACCACAGGGAGCCCAATCGCACCGTTATTTGAAAGATTGAACATGTTTCAAAGGCTCAAATACTACAACATACAGTGTCGAGTTTTCTATTGAAAGCATGTTCATTTAGAGCCACGATAATTCCAAACATACGTGATATATCAGATCTTTAGTATTATATATAACAAATTGAAAATGTTACTCTCTACTAATTCGAATCTTGGTAGTGTCTTAGCGAAATGCTAACTTATTTTCTTCTGTATTCCCTGGAGTTTGTGCTTATAGGGGGCTAGATGTGAGCAGTACAGCTCTTTGGAGATTTCTCTCCTGCATTTGGTTTCGTTCTGTGGTGTCTTCACGTAAGGCAAGGGCTTATTTCGAGTACTTTTCTAACCTTGAAGATTTTTCTGTCTCCATTCTAGACGTTTGGACTCTGTCGGTGTGTTTTTCAGGTGATTCTGGAGCAGGGCAATTTCTCTAAAAGTGGTAATCAACAATCCGTTCATCTTGATTCTTCGGAATTCCATACTTTTTTACAACATGCATTTAATCCGATCTTTCCCTCCGTGTGTTAAACCAAAGCATATGTCATGTTCTCATATTTCTATTCACCATATACCCTTTTCATCTTCTCTACCTTCTTTCCTTCTTCCATTGCAATTGACTCTAGGTAAACAAGAGAGAACAGAAATCGCACAGGGCAGACGCCATTTTGAAACAAAAAAAAATACCTGACTCACTTCCTAAGCAAATCACAATGCGAACGTGGTTAAAATTAATCTAACAGAATTGACAAATGTGACAAATAACTAAAGTTAAAACAAATATAACTCACTCGTCTCCTATATCCTTATGAAAAGCTGCAAAATATAGCATGAAGGACAGGTGTTTTCTTCAAATGAGGATACAACGCCTATCACTTCACCAACAGCTACAACTGACAGGCGGTGTTCTTGGGCATGCCTGAGGATCCAAATACAGCTGCTTCATCGCACCAATATTCAGTACATTGGTTTTTAAACCAGTGGTGCGATTTGAAAACCGGTGCGATTTAGGTAACTTTCCCCTATGTGCAACTATTTATCTAATTTTCCCTATTGAACCGTTTTCTCTTACTAGCCCTTTATCTAACTCAGAGCCACCAGCTGCCACCCGTGGCAAAATAGTTAGCACATCGCGCTACGACGCCAGGGGTCCCGGGTTCGAATCATGGCCTAGGCATGGATGTTTATGAGTGTCCATTTATAAATTTCATCATATCATCACTCATCCCCATTTTCGCAAATTAGCCAAAAGGTGCACAAAATGCGAAGTAAAATAAAGCAAATTAATCAAACCAGCTGGCACTGGTAGTCGTTGAACCTTTGCGTCATGTAAGAAACATGTTGCCATTATAGTCACGCCCACAGTTGCGATTTCCACGTGGGTTTTGTAAATATGCGTCCCTTCACTCTTGCGGCGCCAGATTTTGTGGTGAAGGGTTACACTAATCTTGGGCCAATTCTTTCAAAGGTGCCCCGAGAACCATTGCCATATATTTCTCGTTCCTTCGCCATAAAACTGTTTTCAGGATAGGTACAACTCAGGAAGGTAACATCTTTTATAGCCTTCAAAGGGATCGAATAGCTACCAATCCCTTTTCCCGCGCTGAAATATTCGACTCCCTGACGCTTGGAGTGCCACAACAACCAGGTTTGTGCAATTACGCGTTAAAAAGGTTTTCCACATGACACGAAAATTACGTGTAAAAACGCGTAAAATACGTATAAAACGTAACATACGTAAAAAAACTAGAATCAAACATAATAATTAAAAGAAAGCCTGTTATTGTTTTGTATGGCAGTTGGCAGTGGTAGAAAACAAAGAAATGACTTTAAAAAACTTTCCTTACTAATTTGTATGTGCCCTTATATTGAAATTTTGCAAACTGCCATATTCACATCATAATTAGCCTATGAAAGTGTATTATATGTATGAAAAAAGGAATTTGAAGATGTTTCTAAAAGTTTGAAATCTCATCGAAATATATTAATCGCTATGTTATTAATACAAGAACTATTGGGTTGGTGCGAATGAAATGTCCGCTTTGACGTCTGGTCGGAAACTCAGCTCAACCACACAACACAGGGATTGACTGAGGTCACGGGTCTAACGTCATAAACTCTGTATACGTCCAGCAAACAGGCTGGAGCACCCAGACTGTCAGGAGGCGGTGTGTTGCTGAACAGGGTCATCTGAAAGTGCACCATGCAGAACACACAATTGCGAGTGATTTGTCTTTACGAATTCAAACTTGGACATTCTGCTCAGCAAACCGCCAAAGACACTAACAGTGCATTTGGGCTAGGAATGGTAAATGAACGCACCATTCGCCGCCGGTTTGTCAAATTGCGTTCCGGTGACACAGCATTGCAAAATGAACCCAGTGGCCATCGACCAACATCATGTTCGGATGAGCTCCTCAGGAACCCCGCGGAAGCGGACCCTAGGAAAAGTGTTCGTGCCATTGCAGACGAGTTAGGCATACACCATACCACTGTCGTTTGGCGGCTCCCTGCGATCAGTAAAGTGAAAAAGTTGGACTCATGGGTACCACATGATTTGACACCGGTCAACAAGACTCGCCGTCTGGAGGTGTGCAGTTCTCTGAGTGTAAGGAATAACCTGGATGGTTTCCTGCATCGGATTGTCACTTCAGATGAAAAATGGATCTGCTATGACAATCATAAACGATCAGGATAACGGTTGAATCGTGATCAACGTCCAGGGCGGTTTCCGAAACCACCTCTCTACCCACGGAAGGTGTTGTTGCTGGTATGGTGGTCTATGGTGGGTGTGATCCATCATGTCTTTCTCAGGCGAGGTGAAACCATCAATGCAAATTGTTACAGTGCTGAACTCCATGAAATGCACCAAAAACTTCTCCACAAGCATCCAGAAATGGTCCACAGACATGGTGTCCTCGTGTTGCACGACAATGCTCGCCCACATGTCGCGCAAAGGACGGCGTAGGCTCTCCATGAGTTGCAATATGAAACCCTTCCTCATCCAGCATATTCTCCCGACCTCTCTTCCATTGACTACCATCACTTCCGGCATCTCGATCACTTCCTAACAGGGAAGACCTTCGCTGATGATCGGGCGGTGCAACATGCCGTTGAGGAGATCTTTGCGTCGCAGACTCCAGACTTCTTTCGCCATGGAATCCAATTGTTGGCTGAGCGATGACAAAAGTGTGTGGCTGCAGACGGCGACTATTTTAATTAACCAGGTATTGTAGTTTTGATTTTTTTGGTCTTTGGCAATGACGCACCTGGGCCGGACATTTCATTCGCACCAACCCAATAGTTCAAGACGTATATATCAATATGATTCTCAATTTTTAAAAATACGAGGGTTAAGTCATAAGTCTTGGCAACTATTTTTTTTCTCGGACACAGGGGACAACACGAAAAATCTAAGATGTACGTTTGAAAGTGTATGGAATGTACCTTCGAATGAAGCCATCAGATGAAGTCTGGATGCAGGAGACTGTCGTAGGGAAGAGGCAGAACACAGGACAATGGACAACAGTGTTTTATTATGAGGCAGATCGGCAGTTGACACTCTGCCCCGTTTGAAGGCCTCCACCAACTTCGCCACTGTTTGATAGGGCATGGCATGCACACCCAGAGCTTCCCGTAGCTCTGTATGACATTCCCGTTCATTTCTTCCGCGGAGAACTGCTATTTTAACGTACGAATGTTGCTTCTGCTTCATGACCTCCATTTTCGAACGCTGTCACTCACCGACTGAACTTGTGTGCGTGTGAACAGTTGTTGACATACACCATCTGGTGGCTTCTTTCGAAAGTATATTCCATACACTTTCAAACGTATATCTTAGATTTTTCGTATTGTCCCCTGTTCGCGAGAAAAAAATATATGCTAGTTCTGTTTTTAGAAATCTGTTAGTAAGAGTGAAGATTTTGTGATTTTCCGCTGAAATACGTGCAGTGTGTAAGAAAATTGAAGTTTAAAATGTAATATAATTAAAGTAGTTTTTATGTTACTAATTTACGAAAGAAAATTAGCTTTCTACGCCTACGTAAATACTAGTTTTTTTTACACAAAGTAAATTACTAGTAAATTACTTGTAATTTACTTAAAAAACGTAACGAGTAAATTACTTCGCCAACCCTGGTCACAACTGATGAGTTGTAGAGGCATTTGAAGGAAAGACTGCTACAATAGATCGATACAGAACCATAGTTAAATACAGTCCAGCCAAGGATGACAAAACTAGCTGCAAAGATCTATTCCAAACGCTAGAGGGGAAGCAGGTAGAAGCACCAGCCAAAGTACCGTGATATTTCGTATCTGTAGATTTGCTTGTTTTTATTATCATTCTGAACCATTCCATATTTTGAAACATATCTCTACTTACTTCATTGATGTTTCCAGAGCAAACTATTTTTGCCTTCCCAAAATGTCGTTGCTGCCACAGACCTCCAGGTACCAGACCGGTAACGTGAGCCTTTCTATATGGGTCAACATGAAGCCAAAAATTTCGTAGAAAGGGTGATAGTGTCATGGCGGCGAGCATACTTTCATATTTCTACTTGTAACAACTATTTTGAAGATTGTGAGTCATTGCACCACACAAGATTGTAATTTTTAATTTTGCTAAGAAGTATATAACTCTACATATTACACTCCACAAGTGGGTACAAATAATTCCTTCGCAAAAATGAACACTTAACAAGCTCTGATGTGCAACTCCGTCATATGTCTAGCCCCAGGATTATGCACGGCTTCAAACAAAAGCTCATCGTTTTCAGTCTGTAATTAGAAATCTGTGATTTCTACCGTCACCCTATTTTGACACTGAAGAAGTCCGGTTGGCGCATGCGCACTTCTCTCCATGGTTTCGGGTAAGGCAGCGCCCAGGGGAGAATTGAGTTTCGCGCCCCCTGTACCGAATTCAGCGCCTCTGGAACGAATACTAAAATCCTAGGAGGTACATCGCCTTTAATGCTACGCAAGGGTTGTTTACGCCCTAATGAACAAATCCAAGCTTCTCTTTGTAAGATAGTGCATGTCGTATCGCTTCCCTTCTTATTAGATTACTTGGGAACGGTTATTAAAAGTAGCACTTGGCTGTTTTAATTATGATGAAATGTTTAATCATTTCCTCCAATCCGGCTGCTGTACTAAGGGCTCCGTTCGGTAACCTTATGCCGACGATAAAGTTTCCATCTCGCGAACGGGAGGCTAATTGAGATTTTTTTGTTGTTTTTCCGCTTCGGTTTTGCAGAGGTTATTTTCATGATTGTTAAATAAATTCAATTCCGGTCCAGGAGAGAAAATCCCTTATTATTTAGATTGTTTCTTACTGTTCCAGTAACAGTCACGACACAAAACTAACAGAAGGTGGTACAGAGAACACTGAAGCAACTGAAAACGAGAAGGAACTTTGCCAAAGCACTTGTGGATGTTGTGATTTGAGATATTTACGCTAGAAAGCTAACGTGTATGAAAAGTTTGGTTACAGCTAACGTATCGTAAAATTTACGAGGCGGTTAAAAAACTATGACAACCAATAGGTTTTTAAAAATTTGAATTTTAATGAACATGACTTGTTAGAATGCACCTTGACAAACATTTTGGTTACAAAAAGACTGTTCTAAACTTCATCAGTGCGGTGCACACAGCATTTTCCCCGATGCTCCTCAAAACAGAACCCTCACTAAAAACTTCACAAACTATACGCAATACTGAAACTATACCGGCGGCCGGTTGACAACTGAGTCTCCCATAAACCGACACAAAAGGCAACGTGGTGAGCGGAACTGAGCCGACGAGTCCATTGCCCACAGGCTAAGGGGTGTTCGGTGAAATATGGTCATCTTGGATCGTAGGTTTTACGATACGTTAGCTTTCTAAGGTTAAGCACATTACTGAAACGTAGAACTTGATGAGGAAATTCTGAGGCTCAATCATCTTCGTACTCATTACAGAGGGCAATCGCTGCATCTGAAGTAGAGAGAAAGATAGATCTGCTAATAACGGGTGTCCCACTAGCTTTCGAACCCGAAAAAAATGTTATATTTTCCGAAAAAACATACATAGGAAAATGTAATTCACAATACACGTACCTTGTTTCATGCTGAACACGAGGCAGGGTGGAAAATAAACGCACGCGTCAAAACAAAGACGGTAGGTGACGCCAGAGGAAGTGGTGCGTGCGGGTTAGTGTGATGTGCGAGTCCCTGCATCGCGAGGATGGAACGGTACACCGTACCAGAACGCGTGTTCATTGTAAATAAATATTGGATATCGGGAACGTATGAGACCGTTCAACGTGAATTTGGACGCCGTAAAGGACCATTGAAGGTGGGAGTTTGGTGTGCAATTTCCCCACAGCGTATCATTGGGCCCATCTTCTTTGAAGATACAGTAAACACACAAGTTTACTTAGACATCTTCAGTGCATTTGTGAATCAGCTGGATGATGAATAACTGCGTCGCGGTTATTTCCAACAAGACGGAGCGACATACCATACTTCCAACGTGTCCATGGCAGAAATTGAGTCCTTTTTTGGTGACAGAATCATCTCCAAAGGATTGTGGCCGCCAAGATCCCCAGATTTGACACCTCCGAATTTCTTTTTACGGGGTTTCCTTAAAGGTTGTGTCTACAAAAACAAACCACGATCACTGCAAGAGTTGCGAAACAACATCGAGAATGGGATTCACGAGATCACACCGGAGACTCTACATCGGACTTTTCCCAATATGAAGCGCCGTGTATAAACATGTCTGGACGTCCAGGGAAGACACTTGCAGCACCTGCTGTGACGATCATGTATTCAGCACGAAACAGGGTATAAGTATTGTGAATTTAATTTTCCTATGTATGTTCGTTCGGAAATTATAACGTTTTTATCGGGTTCGAAAGCTAGTGGGACACCCTGTATTATCCATGGCCTTCTAGAGTTGAATGCAACGCAAGCACACCTTGCTCCTTGGCAGTTGGAGGTGCTTTATTGTTTCTTAACATAGTAAAATCGGAAGTGCAAGGTCAAGAGAAAGAAGAAAAGCAAGACAAAGTGCTTTTCATTAAAGAAAATAATAAATGGATAAAAATATCGAAGCAATTCTTGCGTACATGCTTCTTATGAGAAACATGACAAAAATTTCTACTTTTTTTCCGGGCTCCCTTAGATTTAGGGTCCGCCTGCATGCTACGCCTCTGATTTGACGTATTCATTCAAATTATAACGTTAAACTAAAATTTAGCCAGATAAAAACAGAACGTTTTAATGTTATTTTTCGTATGAACCCGATCGGACGCGAGGACCCTTCAAGCACGAGGTTCCGGGCAGTCGCCCACTTCACCCACCCCTTGCTACGCCATTGCTTCATTATAGACATCTCTGCTGTGTTCTGCTCTTCTTAGTATAACCAGGAAGAGAGGCATCGGGACTCGGTCGTTGCTGGACAGATCCTGCTTTGTCTCTGGTGTACTGGGAGAACATCGCAGTCTAGTTTCCCCAATGCTTCTTTGATGTTAGCCGGTGCCGTTTCAATGAGTGTTCAATTGATGTTCGGTTGAATTTCAAGTCCATCCTTTAGGAGATTAACTCTTGGCTCTTCTTCAGCAATCCTAGTAGTAGTAGTGCCCGGGTTCAACATAATCAAGTAAAAATCGTAATAGGGAAATTTTCGTGGGGTGAGTTGGCAATTGTAGGTTAGGCTAACCCGTAAAAATCGTAATAGGGAAATTTTCATGGGGTGAGTTGGCAACACTGACTCAGTCACGTGACCTGTCTCGACCAATGAGAGAAGGGGACATTTGATTATGTTGAACCCGGGCACTACTACTACTGCTCCTTGGTACACTTGGTGTAAACGTGTAGCGGTTGGCGATATGGAAGGCGGAAACCGCAGGTGGTTTTGGCTCTGGTTTTCTGAATTGGTTTTGAGGTTGTTGTTCTTTATCTGAGAGTGGTTGATACGTGTTCGTTGTATTTACTGAGGTGGCATGTGCCACGTCTTGTTTTCGGTTTTTCGATTGCGAACCATCTTCTTGGGGAAGATGAAAGGTTCTTCCTCCATTTTCTCCTCTGAAGTCAGCTCCGGATGTTCTAGTTTCCTGGCTGGATGTTGTCACCAGTATTGGCCTTGTCTTTCCGTTCTTATTTGGCTGCAGGGAAGAACTGCTGAAAGAAGCCGCGAAGTTCTTCAAAGTTCGCTTGTTCTTCAGCGGTTTTATCCAAGGGTCGTGCCTGGCTGGAACGTTTGACGTTCTTTCTGCCTTGGCTTGCGCTAAGCTACTCCTGTTTCAAGAATTGGCTTTTGTCGTACACCGTTTGTTTTGGTTTGAGTTAGTGTTTTAAGTCCACTTTATGCACAGTGAGGTTAATTGGGACTGGACCTACGGTTTAAAGTGGGATCCGAACCACTGTGCAATGTGCGCTTGTCGTATACCGTTTTCGGCATTATGGAGGTATCCTTGGTCGCCGGAATCGACATAGACTTCTGTCAGCTTGGATTTCCCAACGGTGGATCATCCGTTTTACACACTTCAACTTCCATTAATCAAAGCATATATTTTTTGCAGTGTTGTTAAAGGTTCAGGAATTTAAATAAATTCAATTACGATCCAGGAGAGAGAATCAGCAAGCGTAAATGGGTTCATGACCGTCCATGACTTGATTGACTTGGTGATTTAAGTCCACTTTATGCACAGTAAGGCTAATCGGGAATGGACCTACAGTTTAAAGTGGGATCCGAACTACTATGTGCCTCCACCGAGTATCGAGTCCTGGACCCCTTGATTACAAGGCGACGATGCTACCACTGCGCCATCGGAAAGCTTCTTGACCGTACAGAATATTTTTTATCTGTAAAGTATTTCAATTCAGACCAGGAAACTTCTTTCCCGATAAAATCAAATAAGGTCCAGGAACCTTTTTTTCCGGATCAATTTAAATACTTTCCAAGTTGCGTATTCAAATGAAACAATGTGCAACTTGGACCGAATTTAAGTTGTGCTAGAAAAAAGGTTTTGGTCCTGTTACGGAATCAAAGTCCCAATTAGAATTTGTAGATTTCTGGACCCTCAACAACTCTGGTTTCTCTGTTCCGTTTAATTAACATATTCAGTTCATTTTTCTGGAGTTTGACGAGCGTTCATTTGCCTGTTGTTGTTTTTTTTTTTTGGATGGCGTAGGGGTAACGTCGCCGCCTTGCAATCAAAGGGTCTTTAGTTCAATGGAGGTTCATTGTCATTCGGCTCCCACAGTAAACTTTAAGTTCATTTTCGAATAGCCTATGTGTGCATACAGTTGACTCAAAACGCAAACTTAAGTAATCCTCCATTGGTGTGTTATGTAGGAATAGGGACGTTGGCTTTCATTTGTAGAAGAAGTCTGCAAATTTTTGGATTCCAGAAGACAAGAATCATAAGTAGTAGTGTAAAATACAATATAACCAGGACCACTTACAAGTGTACAAATGATGAGCTCATATAATTAAACAGCCCGATTTGCCCACACTTAAAATTATGCCAAGATGCCCTTATTCCCCAATTCTTCAAGTGTAATATCCTCTTAATTCTAAGAATTTTGAATCCTAGTGTACAAATGATGAGCCCCCTCAGATTGATTTGCCTACACTTATAAAAGGCACTTCTGTGAGATTGTTGTCCATAAATTTGTTAAAAATATGCCCCTCTTGATATTTTTTTTGCCCACACCTAAAACTAGGCCAAAACGTATTAACACACACCTACACACACATACCCCCCTCACCCACACCCACCCATACACACACACACACACACACACACACACCCACACACACACACACACACACACACACACATATTTACTTCTGGTTTAAGTTCAATTGGATACCAGGTTCAATTTGTTTATCTAATATTAAAACAATGTAATTCTTCTAGAATTGTTCTGTGACTCTCTTATTTCTTACATCATAAACATATGATTTTTCCCCTATGAGAATAACACTACATATGGTGTCATCGGGGAGTGTTTCGTGGAATTCACAGATAATTTTAATGTTTGTCCTGTCATTAACCACAACTTGTTTCCTTTTTGAAGTGTTGATGACAAACATGGGTCTCTGTGCTTTGAATTCATCTGGTGTGTAATACATGTCAGTATTGCCAGTAGTGACCCTTTTGTATGCTGTAAATGCCTCATATAATTTGAGGAAATCATCCTTGGACATGTCTAAATTATAATTTTCTCTAGGAAATACCTCATTTCTGCCATTTTTAAGATATATGTTCTTGATGTTGCAGCTATCAAATTTACTTGATTTTTTTTCCTGATTATTGTGTCTTCCAGTCTGAAACAATACCACCACAAAATCCGGCATGTCATATTGTATACTGGAGAATGAATTTGTAGCATCAAACTCATAATAAGTACCACCGGCAGGCTTCTGTACACATTGATATGTATAAAATTGTAAAGGAATCTGTGGATTTTTTATTATATCAGCTTTGTATTTAAGAGCATAACTGGCCTCATATTCAACAACAGGGATTCTTAGCTCCATAGTCTGAATAATGCATTTGCCTTCATCAGGTAGGGTATTGGGCAGAGCTTCCCCTGTAGAGTTTATTGCACTGTACCTCATCAAAGCATTATTATCATTGGCAGCTCTTCTAAATGTGATTCTTAAACCACCCTTCCACATAATATCTTTGTAATCTGAAAAGAATCCTGGCAACAGGCGCATAGGGAACAGCACTGTGTGGCTTTTAGATATAATTTTATCACCAGCCTCAAATCCACCTATTTTGTAGTAAGAAGCCTCGGTTTTGGATAATTTTAGTGTGGCCAAAGCTGTGGAGGTAATGCCGGGATAATCCACTCTGTTTATAACAACACCATGCTTTCTGATCTCAATTTCAGAGAACAGATGCGGCACAAAATTGTCTACCAATCTTATATTTGAATTTGCCGGATAATCTGTTCCATCGAGCTTTACAACATCAAATTTGATGTATAGATCTGCTCTGTGAGGGTGTATAAATCCATCCCCTACATCAAGATCAACCTCAATCTCTGTGTTGGGTTGATTTAAATTTGCAAATGTCCTCCTGTTTGGAGGGAATGATTGTAGCTCATAACTCTCAATATTTTCCATTTTTTTTGTATGTATTTTTATTTAAATATTAATCTCTATGATTGCAGTTGTTGTGGCTCCAGCAAAATCAACTAATTCTTCTTTTTCATTAGTGACCATCAATTCAATATTATCTATTCTATTATGGCACACAGGAAAATATAATGTTGGGGATGGAGTGTAGATGATTGGCTCCATAAATTCAGAATTAGGTTTAAATGTTGCAATGATGCCAGTTTGTTTGTGAGTGCCTATGCCATTTGATTTGGTGATCATACCCTCGGCCACATTACAGTGAATATTCAGAGTCTCTATGGCTAAGAATTTAGGTATATTAATAGCAGTGTGTTTGATGGCCGGTTCAAGTTTTGTGTTGTTCTCAAAGCCTAACAGCTCTCCTATAGAACCCAGATCCACTGTTTCTGTAGCAGATACAATCTCTACTCTGTGAGTGACAGAATTTTGACTTAACACTACACCTCTGGGTAATTGAGCATTTAGAGTGGACAGATTATACTGCCCTGGAGTGATGACAATTTTTTGATCCCCTACTGCAATTGTGTTGTTGTGGTGAGTAATATTAGGGATCAAGTACATGCCATAAAATGCTCTGAGAGCTATTGTTTTGGGATACACTATGTCATCATGCAATTTGAGTTTCAATATTGAATTTTGGCTGGTGAGATGGAATACCCCCATGATGTTTCAGATACCACAAGGCTTTTTGAAAATTTTCAATTGATGGTTTATTTATTTGAGACATATATCTGAGAACAGATAAACACAAATGTCCGCAATTAACATCTTTGAAGTTTTGAACACGGGCATTATTGTAATAAAGATTAGCTGATTTTAGATATTTTATTAAATTTTCAGGTGGAACACCTCCAAATGAATCAAACACAAATGCCTCATCTTTTAAATATTTAAGATAACAAATCCAGTGAGTGCCCTGATTTTTGTACTTATCCAAATTAACAATGCCACACTCTTTGTTGAGTGGTTGTTCTGGTAAAGAATCAGACATGTACACACCTCTAAAATGTTCGATGCCCAGTGGCTTGATTAAAGCTTCAATATCTTGGTTTGTAAGCGGCTCTTGTTTTTTTTAAACTTATTCATGGCTCTCTTAACACCTTTGCCTTGTTTCTCCATGGCCAGGTTATGGCGCTTCAATTCATCTAATTCTGCTCTATTCTTCTTGGCATCTATTACTGTTTTTGCTATGGCAGCTGATCCCCCCAGCCAAGCTCCCAACAGCCCCGAGAGCAGCTAAGATGGCCGGGATAGTAAATATGAAACCCCCCACATGTGATTTTTTCCTAGATTGCTGTAATTTTTTTAATTGGGGGGTACTAAGTAATAATTTCATACCATGGCCCTTGGCAATACAAGAGCTTTTTTTCTTGCGCTGCTTTTTGGTTAAAAGACTGTCAATAGTTTTAAGAGATTTGAGACCTGCATAAGGTATTTGATACATAACACCCTTGGCCTTCATTGTAGGTTTATTATATACATGTTCACAACCCCCACCCCAGTTTTTGTTTGGTGCTCATAGCTATGGTGGTCCCCAATGCTGCTATTCTTTCACTCAAAGAAGCATCTTTGCTTACAAATCTACCAAATGCAGCCTCTTCTAATTTCTTGTCTGCAACATGTCTCTTGTCAAGATCAGAATGTGTGTTGTATGCTATGTCATGGTCTCTACAAGCAGCATCTAGGGGATTAACACCAGGATCCCCTCTGTTTAATCTATTGTCCAATTTTGTGCCGGGACCAGAATACTGATAGCCTGGAATGTGTAGTTCAAATGGCAGCTTGTTTATAATGTCATTAACCAACCCCCGACCCTCAGAAATATTCCAAAATTTGGGGGGTAGAGTATTAATAATTTTTATAAGATATCCAATGCCCTTAGTGTCATTCACTATAAAATTAGACAATTTTGTGCTTATCATGTCCATAATTCCAACCTTTTCATTGTAAAAATTGTGGTTCCCAGCATTTTCCTCCCCAGCTATCACCAATAACCTATCTACAAGTTTCCTGACATCATCAACCCACACAAATTCTTTAGGCAGGGTGTTGTATTGTTTGATTCCACTGCCAGTCTTGATCTGTGACCATATGGGCTTGATTAAATTATTGTATTTTGCCCCACTGCTAGACTTGACTCTTTTTTGTGTGGGATCATTGTTCTGGTATAGAGCATCTGATTTTATTAATATTTCTTTGTAATGTTCATAATCTTGATCTGTATAGCTGCCAGGCCTTTTCCTAGTCATCAGTTCCCACAATCCAGGTGTTCCGGGGTACTTAACAAAAGCACCTTTTTCTCCGAGACGAGATTCTGAATAAACAATCAGATCATCCCCCATAAAAGTTACTCTGAAATTGCCAATTCTATGTATGATACTGCCATCAAGCTCTGTGTCAGCATATAAGCCAAAGACCTCATCTTTGTTGTCTTTAGGTGTGGTTAAATATTTTTGAGCAAGAAGACCCAATTCAATAGGATCCTGAGTAGCTTCAATTCTTCGAGGAGCAACAGGACTAGGTGTATGAATACTGGAAAGTGGGGTGAATGGATAATCTAATATGTTCCTTGCAGCTACAGGTACAAGCTCTGTGATCAAATTTTGATTCTGCTCTGTAACAGTTTTGATATTCTTACCTAAATTATTAATAGCATCAATTACAGGCTGTTCTGTTTGTTTGTGTTTTTCATAAATTCCACGGTTCTCTGATTTCCATCCCTTAAATCTTTTTACAAGATAATCTCTTAACTTAAGATCATCAATGATTGGCCTTTTCATGGTTATTTATTTATGTTTCAACGTCTAGAAAATCGTTGATTTTATTTCTGTATTTTCCACTATTGGGTGTTTTTGTCATATCAATTGTGACAAACCCATAACTGTCCTGGTTCCAGCACCTGCTGCAAATCTTGGAAAAATCATTGTAGCTCAAGTCCCCACCTACATATTCATCATGTATGTGTTTGAGGTTGGTATGATCTTGATGAAACACACATATAAAATTGCTGTTGTCTCGGATCAGCTGCTTCGGTATTTTAGAAAAAGTCTGTGCCAGGTAGAAGCAATCAATGTTTTTGTGTCGGCCCTGTGTAAAGAAATTTCTAACCTTGTTTTGATTATCCAGTATAATGTCATCAAACACAACAACAGAATTATCGAGACATTCTTGAAGTGGCTTAACATCTGGTTCAAAAGTGGCAATATCCAATCCATCATATAGCTTCATCAGCTGCTGATATTTTAATTGTTCCAAGCTCTTAGAGAAGATATACAAGTGCCTCTTTTTCCAGTCTAACCAGTTGGGTGCCAATAAAAAATTATCAACCATTAGTGTAGTTTTACCACAAGCAGATGGCCCAACAATAAGACACCTAATATTTTCAGGCAGCAACTTGCCATTTCTCTTAATCTGTTGTTCAGGTTCTGGCAGCCTTTTTATAACATCCCAGGTGCTCATATTATCACTTTGTCTGCATCGATCCAGCTGTTTTCCGGATGACCTAGCCATTTGACAAATAACTTGTTGCCTTTTCTGCGGATGATTTTTTCTATGAGATATGTGTCAGGCTGTTTAGTTTTGCTGAGCTCTTGTTCATAGAACCTGCCTTTGAGAATTTCTCCTCGGTGATCTTTTATTATATATGTGTTAAGGGTCCCGGGTTTAACTTGAACCACTGTAAATAATTCAGTGCTCTGTTTCTTGTAAAGCCTCTCTTGAATAAGTGCTTATATTTGCTGATTCTTACTTGATCCCCCACCCTGTATTTGGCCTTTCTTGTTGTTGGCTGGTATCCAGGATAATAAACAATCCTGATCAATTTTTGCTCATCAGATGAAGTTACTTCAGAGGGTTTCATGTTGATTGTGGAATGAACCGAGTTGTTATATTTATGTAGAAGTTCTGGAAGAATATTAATCCATTTATAATTACCTTGAAGTGTAAATTGTTTATACATAAGATTTTTTAAGGTTTTGTTGAATCTCTCTACAATTGAGGCCTTGAGATCACTGTAACTCGAATAATGTTTTATTGACTGGCTTTTAATAAATTGTTGAAACACAGAATTATAAAATTCTTTGCCATTATCTGTTTGCAAATAGCGCGGTGATCTTCCACTCTGATTGATGATTGTCCTGATGGCTTCTGTAACACATTTTCCAGTCTTGGATTTGAGTGGCACAGCCCAGGCAAATTTTGAAAATGTGTCTATGACAGTGAGTAGATACTTGTAGCCCTTGTTGATTTTGTCTAAGTTTTTCAACTGCCCACTTGACAACTCAATCAAGTCCCCTTGCCATAAATCATCTATGCCCTTTGTGACTACTGGGAGTCTCTTAAAATTATGTCGGGCTTGTCTGTGTAATTCATCAACAATAATTTGTCTAGACATAATATGTAAACAAGAATATTGCAACTATGGGGTGTTCAGCAGCTGAGACTGCAGGATTTTCTAAATATAATTTGTCTCCTATTTGTATATTAAATTCCAAAGAGCCATCATCTTCAGTATAGGCTGTTTCTAATGTATTGGGGTCTGTAAAATCCTCTAACTCTACACTGGTGATTTTTGGTTTGTTGTCAGCATTTGTTATTGATAAGGTAGGGTAGTGGTGTGCCTGTGGTTGAAGCCAATATTTGATCTTGATTGGTCTAAGTGTGCCCCCAACAAAAAACTGGTAATAAAATTGTGCAGGGGACAGCATATATATTTTGCCACCTGGTGTAAATGGTGAATCATATTCTTTGTTGGGGATGTTGTACAATTCAAGAATTACTGTATGTTTTGGATTCTCGATTATGCCTGTTATTTCTTTTTCTGCTGTAAGCAATCTGCTTGTTACAGATTCAAGGTGCTCATTGATGGTCCTAACAACATCATCATGGCCTGGCTTGATTTTTATGTCCACAACAAGTTTCTTGTATTGTTGCACAATCTCTTGAAGCTGGGTGGCAAAAACAGACAGAGCATTTGCTTGATTGGATTCCATGGTCCCTAGCTGTTGCTTGATATTAGCTACAATTTGTTGCAAATTTTCAACAACTGCCAATTTTGAATTTTGAGCAGTAAGATCATGGACCTGTCTTCTGATATCCTCAAACAGGGCATGCAATTCATTAATATGTTGATTAGTTGGAAGAATAGCCACTGTCTGAGTGAGTTGTTTGATCTCTGCCTGGATATTCTTGATATCTTCTGATTTCAATATGCGATTCACTGCCCTCTTAATATTTTTAAGTTCCTGTGATGTGGGAAGATTTGAAACAGTATTCTGCAAAGATTCAAGTGCCAATTTCACATTGTTTAATTCAGAAGCATCAGCCACATTTTGCATAGCATTTTGGAGCAGGGCTATATCTGCCTGAGAGGGTGTGGATTGTTGTAAAATTTCAAGTTTTGTTTGGATATCATCGATCAAGTGATGAAAATGAGACAGTTCAGATTCGGTGTTGAGGTTTTCAAGCTTTGTGATTTGTTGCTGGACACTGACAAGGGTATCTACAATTCCGGGCAGGCGGGATTCTAGTACATTTGCCAAATCACTTTGCACTGCTGCTATTGTACCTTCAAGATGGGTTATGGAACTTTGAATTTTTCCAAAATCTTCATATGTTTCAAGTTGCAGCTTGATATTTGCTACACTCCGAGTTATTGCATTCAAAGCATCAGAAGATGGCAAGTTGTTCATAAAATTTTCAAGTGTCTCAATTTTTTCTTTAACCTCGGCTATGGCATTGTGCAGAGGATCCAGATTAGGTATCTGGAGTGATTGAATCTGTTCCTTTAGAGTGGAAATCACTAGATCAAAATCTTCTTGTGATTTTATGCTTTTGATAATTGTTTGGAGCTGTGCCTGGACATTATTTATCTGCTCTTCCAATTGTTGTTTCAATTGCTCAGAATTGGTGGCCTGGGTCTTAAATTTGGCTTGAAGAGCTGCAACAGCCTCCTCTAAACTTTGAAAATTATCTAATGTGGCCAAATCAGTATATTTCTGAAGCAGCACTTTGAGTTCAGAATCAATTTTAAGAAGAGGGTCCATGCATTGTGATTGTAAATTTGTAATTTCTAATTGAAGACTGGCATTGAGTGTGGTCTGTAAAGCTTGTAAATCACTTCTTAATTTCTTGACTCTGACATCAAGCATCAGAATCTCATCACTGTGATCTTCATGTCTTGTATGGCCAAATATATCATTAGGCATTTTTGTTTTAGTGGTTATTTATTATAGAGTATCTGATTCTTAATTCTATAAAAAAAAGGTATAAGCTTGTCATAAGATCCAGGGACCTCAATATATAAGCAGTCACCAGCAGAAACAGTATAAACAGTGCCAGAAACCATGTTTGAGTGCTTGATTCTATAAATATTTCTCCCTACTGAAATTTTAACATCACCCTCAGGGGTTGTAATAAATTGCAATTGACCACCTACAGGTAATTGGTAATGATTTAAATTATTGTTAAATATGTACAATGTTTTGCCTGTTTCATCATCATTATCTGTAAGTATGCTGTTCAGATGAATAATTAACAAGCCACTCAGTTTAGACAGCATATCAGAAGAGGGTTGTGGTGTTGGCAGCTCCATAATAGCCTGTTTTTTGAACCCAAATAAGTTCATAGGCATGTTTATTTATTTCAAATCATGCTCTGTAATTGGGCATTGATCCCCATTTTTCAAATCACAATGCCCCCAAGGTAAAGTATGTATGCCACATGATAAAATGCATCTCTTATCATCATGTGGGTCCAGGGCCACTTTTCTTACAACATTTGAAGTCAACAAGTGATCCACACTCTGAATTCTATTTTCTGATGTTCTAATTGTGCCACTTGATTTGAGGCAATTTTCATAATCTTCAAATTGGAGGTCTTTTTCAACAGTTACTTTGCCAATGCCCTTGGCCTTTTTGACAACAGCACTACATGTTTTAAAACTATACACCTTGGCACTTAACCCAGCAAATTTCACAATAACATCACCAAGTGTCTCATCTTTTAACTTGCCAGGCACCTTTTTGTTGTGGGGTTGAATTATTGTATGTTCACTGGTATCAAAGTATTGAAACAATTCAGGCTGTGACATATCTTGATAAACATCTTCTGTTTTAATATCAAGAATAAAACTATCCGTATCCATGTACATCAATTTTATATTATCACCATAAAAAGGTTTCAACACATCATAATACAATGTTAACATATGTAATTTGGCCAATTCCAATATCACAGCCCCTACATAAATAGGTTTATCAAACTTGATTTTTGTTTTCTTCATGTTGAAAAGTGCCATGTGCTCATCATAAATTCTTCTATAATTGAAATTAGGCTTTGCAACCAATTTTTTGCTGAGGCTGGGGTCAGTAATTATTTTAACATCAGTATGTTTTCTGACATTTTCAATAGTTTTGCCATATACAGAATTCACCATCAATTTAAACAAGCCCTTATCAAATTGGCTTTTTGCAGATGTTCGAAGCTCTGTATTTGTATCAATGTATGGCTTCAACCATTCTGAGTGCCTGAACCTCAAAACTTTTCCAACTTTGGTCACTTGAACACCATGTTTCATCAGGAACTGGAGGTTTTTGTAATATATGACATAACCCTGTTTCGGCTCCAGTGTCATCATGAGCTTCTTCTGTTTAGAGCCAGGTGAACACTGAACCTCGGGAATTGGGGGCAGATCAGAAAATTTATTGTGCAAATCATCAGGAATTGTCAGATCAACCTCTAAGAAGAGGCCATAGTCACTGTCATCAAAATCCTTAAGATCTTCAATATTGAAATCTTCAACCCACTCAAGCCCTGCATATGGCAGTTTTTGCATCATGGCATGACCATAGAGGCTGTTTGCATCTACATACAGTATATAATTTGATGGCCGTGCTGGATCATAATCAGGCATATATTTGTTATTTGCTCTGGCATATCTCTGGGAACATTGCACCATCCCCCCTCTTATACATTCCTCCATAAACAGATACTTATCTTGATCTGGGATCAGATCAAATTGCATTTTAGTGTTCAAAAACGTTGCGGCCCATGCTAGGCCCGGAGCACTGAAAAAATATAATGGGTCCAGTTTATAATTTTGCATGGAAGATTTTCTGAATGCCTGTATTATATCAGCTAAGAGAGTGACATCAAGTTTCAAATATGCCATGTGATAATCACCAAATGTCTGGCAATTTAAATTGTTCCACATCAATTGGGCATGGTGATAATCTTCATCAGTGATTCCAGATCCTCTGATTCTGCTGTAAAACGCTTCTTGTGGTGGCAGGGAACACTCATCAAATTTAGAAAAATCTGTAACATAGTCATATGGATATACACCCTTCCGCCTAATTAATTTCAGGTCCAGATTTGGAAACGAGGCACTTGTGATTTTGAATTTATCATCAGATAATTGATTTGCCAGTGTAGGCAGGCTAGCCGACAGAAATCTGTAGGAATCAAGAAATCTTATGTGAATAGGAACACCATTAACTTTAATTATTTTGCTAATAGATATATATTTCTCATCATTTTCAGCTAAAATATTTAAATTCTCCTTGTCAAACCCCTCGTACCTAATCAGATGATGAAAATCATAATTGGATGCTCCATGGCAAAATATGGGGATAAATCTTGGTCTCTTGATCTTAATATTGCAGCTTTTACACAGGGCCTGTTTATATCGACCATCTGTATGAGAATGGTGTTTCACCTTGATATTTGTATCTGAAAATTCACAATCACATACCGGGCATTTTTCTGCATTGTTGAAATCCTCAATCTGTTTCTCTGTTAAAGGCAACATAGGCTTTGATATTAATAAGATGTTAGATGCTATGTCACGGCACACATTTTCTATTATATGTGCAAATATTTTGATGGCATTTGGTCCCATGTATGAATATTCTTTAATAACAACACCATCCTGTACAACCACACAACAAAAGCTGGAAGGTTCATGTAGCTGGTATGGTGTAATTGCAGATTCTTCAGGATCTGGGCTACAGAATGCAAGAGGTTTGAGGTTCGATTCAAAATCACAGACAATATATACTGGGTGTTCCAACAAGGCTTCAAACTTTTTGAATTTGCAATTTTCACTTGGATTAGGCATTACCATATGAACAGGTTTATGGTTGCCACAGTATTTCAGATGCTCAATTAACTTGTTTTTTGCAATTTCTGCACTCTCTTCCCGAACCCCCTTCACCATTTTTTGACCATCAAATACAGTTAAGCATCTTCTACACAACTTGAATATTGTATTGGATTTGTCTAGTTGTGTTCTCACTAAAGCTTCAAGATTATGTATCAGAGTGTAATGATTTGTGCCATCCCCTTCAATTAAGAGCAGATCAATCGGAATAGCAGATTCATCATCAATTGTACTGATTCTGAGAGGTGCTATCGGGCAATTGCCAGTGGAACAAATAAATACATTAATAGATAATTGTTTGCCATTGATGTGCTTGGCCCTTTTTTCAAATTTATCAATATTCTCTACAGACATTGGATATTCCAAACCCTCCATTGCATCGTCAAAAAGATGGTCATGTTGTTTATAATAAGTTATTCTCTCAGGATTCCTTGAAACTGGAAACAAAGCAGCTAATATACACCACAAAAAGCATTTCTGGTCATTATTTTTTATATTAACCACGGCTCTTTTGTTTTTGATATTGGCAGGTAATGGCAGATATGTAGAACCTTTTAATGGGCTGAATTCAGAAATATTAACATATAACTTGTGTGGGGATCCGCATAGGCTCCATCCAGACTCTTTTGCTGCAAATTCAGAGTGTTTAATATTCAATTGATCTATTAAACTGCTTATTATTGTGTCTGAATTTGCATTTGAATATACCGGTACAGTTTCTGTTATGTGGGGCTGTGTAAATTTTGTGCCATTTGGTTTCTTATATTGAGTATACAATTTGAGGGACAGCTTATAAGAGCCATTTTGTGCATTTAGAATTGCCTGTATATCAGGTTTTTTACTGTTCAAAAAATTCTTAATGCCACATCTTGGCTCTGATACAAACCGATAATCCCTAAGTTGGGCATTAAAACTGCTATGGATAGGTTCATAGCGTGGCTGCTTTGCAGGTCCAGCATTAACAGGTGCTTCATGCTTCCTTTTCAGACCAGATGTGGATGGTTGTGAGGGCAATGCTGATGACTGTACATAAGAATTACACTTATGCCATTTGTAATATGCCTTGCTTAATATTTTATGGCATCTTGGACACATTTTTGTGGCTTTTCTGCATTTCTTAGAGTTACAAATACGGCAATGCCTAGCCCAATGAGAACTAGATATATTTTTATTACACCGATTGCAATATTTTTGTTTTGGCATTTTTTCTTGTTGTTTATTATATAAGATTTTCTGGGCTTCAATTCAAAACTTTATACTTAATAAAAAATATCAGTTGGGTTCAGCAGTTAGTGGCTGAGCTGGTGCTTTTATACCCAAACAACAGCAGTAACTAGGTTTTGGTGATAGTTTTGCTGATGTACAACACACTTCACCAGGTTTAAAACCTCATCTCTATATCAACTAAATACAATTCAAAATTGGATTTTGAACTGTGCAATAAATATTCTGTAAGTCTCACTTGTGTTTATATTAACAGAACAATACAAAACCAGAATTGTATTCCGGATTGTATGTTTTCATACAAAAAAGCCATATTTTTGACAAGTTTATAAACAACAATCACACAGATATAGCTTTTACACACATGGCCGAATCTGTCTGAGCAGAGGAGGGAGGGGGGGTTTCAGATTTGGGGGCTATCAACTAGCAATAATTATTCTCAAAATCTCACTTGTGGACATATTATTTTGCCACATGTATTTCAATCTTAAATATTTTATCAGGACTCGAACCCCGAGCCTTTTTGTTTACAAGACAACAATATTATCATTTTGCCATCAGGGGAGGCTTCATATTTTATGAGGACTTAAACCCAAACCTCCACACCTGAAAAATTAGGGTATAAGCCCCTCTTGCCATTGTCTTAAGTATGGGTAAATCTATCTGTTGAGCCCTCGCCTTTTCTACACTAGAAATTCAGAATTTCTTAAAAATCAGAGCATATCACACCTAAAGAATTAGGGTACAGGCCCCATCTTGGCATTGTTTTAAGTGTAAGCAAATCTGATTGTTCAATCAAATAGCCTCGCCTTTTCTACACTTGTAAGTGGCACTGTCCCTACCGTAAATACCACTACTCACATCAAAGCCAGCATCGTGGAAAGATTCAATCGAACCTTGAAAACACACATGTGGAAACGATTCACGCTTCGGGGAAATTACAAATGGGTCGACATCCTGCCGGAACTCGTCGACACCTATAATGATACGGTACACAGAACGATAGGCATGAAGCCAGCTGACGTTACGAAATCTGACGAGCAGCGTTTAATTTCTACAGTTTACTGTCCAAAGTACACACCCACGAAAAAAAGCTAAATACAAAATTGGAGACCGGGTGAGGATCAGCAAATTCAAACGCACCTTCGAGAAGGGATTCACAAAAAATTGGAGCACGGAACTTTTTACGGTGGTTCGAGTTTTACCCGGAAACCGACACACGTATATAATAAAAAATAGTAGCGGCGAGATTTTGAAAGGAAGATTTTACGAAGAGGAACTCTCTAAAACGAAACACCCCGACACGTACCTCATCGAGAAAGTATTGCGTAGGAAAGGTGACAAACTGTTTGTCAAATGGCTGGGACTTCCGGAAAAGAGTTGGATCGACGCGAACGAAGTGATCTTGTGAGTACGTGGAACGTGGTGAAGCGTCTACCGGATCCGGAAAGTCAAACGAAGAAAAAGAACGGTGAGTTGCTTCCCGACAGCATCCGCTGTCTGATCGTAGGTCCTTCGGGGTGTGGGAAAACGACACTGCTCGTGGACAATTTTCTCCTCGCACCGAATTGGTTAGATTGGAAGAACAGGCACCTGTACGTGTTCTCGAAAAGTTTGGAGCAATCCAAATACCAGCAACTGATGAAACTGTACGATGGTCTGGACATTGCAACGTTCGCCTCGGAAATAAAACCACTCGACGATTGTCGTGAAAATTCAGTTGTTGTGTTCGACGACGCCATCCTGGAAAATCAAAATGAAATTCGCAACTTTTTCACGCAAGGTCGTCACAAAGGAATGGATTGCTTCTACCTAGCTCAAACGTTTTCCAAAATTCCAAAACAGTTAGTACGCGACAACGCTAATTTCATATGTTTGTTTCGTCAAGATCACACCAACCTCAAGCACGCGTACGATGACTACGTAGGCGGAGACATGAACTACAATCAATTTTCGGAAGGCTGCTGCTCTACTTGCTGGAACGGTGACGATTTCGGATTCGCGACGATCGACATGACGAGGAAACCCAACGACGGAAAATACAGAAACAAAATCAACGACTTTCTAAACGTTGCAACGTTGTGAGAAACGACGTATATAAATAAACGTCATGACGAAACGAAAAATCGAGGACGAAAATCTCAAGCTTCGCGATTACCTCGCGAAACGCTTCAAAGGTTGGAAATCCGAGAATCGCGGATTCTACGAAGAGAAGAAACGTCAGGATCAACCAGTGATCGATGCCATCAGCGGTCTAGGTAAAGAAATTAAAAGTGTCACGGAACAAAATAAAAATTTGATCAACGAACTCGTACCGCTCGCAGCTAAAAGTTACGCCGTACCCACGCCTATTTCGAGCATTCCTTCGACACCGTTCGAACTGAAGGATGCACCGGCACGACGTCGAGCCATAGGTAGCACGTCGTCGTCTTCGGATAAAATCGAGTTGGGACCTTTGGCACGAGACTACCTGAGTACGGGGAAATTCGACAAGGATGAAGTGTTCGGATTGTATCCCAGCATGGAAACCAACGAAGGCGGTGGTGTGGTGTGGAAGATTGGGAAATCGAAGGTGACCTTCGAAGGCAACGACATTAAAGTTAATTTAGGCGAGAAGGATAGTTGGAACAGGTATCCGGGTACGGTGGGACTGTGGGAACTCGTTGCCAAAAGCAGCCGAAAGATTACACCGACGAAGATTACCAAAGTTACAAGGAAATTTTGATCATGACGGATGCCTTGTACCAGAACAACGACGCCTCGCAGAATAGGGTGAAATCGAGCAGCGGCGAGAAGTACAGGAATCTCATCAAACCGATTTGGAACCAGGTCAAAACAGGCAGCGGCGTCAAACGCTACAACACGCTACCCAAAGAATTCGTTTGGGTGGACGACGTTAGGAAACTCGTGGACCGATTGTTGGTGATAGCCGGCGAAGAGAATGCAGGCAACCGTAATTTCTACAACGAGAAGGTTGGCATCGTGGACATGATCAGCACGAAACTTTCCAACTTCATCGTGAACGACGACAAGGGCATAGGTTACCTGATCAAAATCATCAACACGCTGCCTCCGAGATTCTGGAACGTGGCCGAAGGAAAGGGACTCGTGAACGACATCATCAACAAGTTACCTTTCGAGATGCATCTACCTGGCTACCAGTACTGCGGACCGGGTACCAAACTCGAGAAAAGATTGGAGAGAGGAGACAAGGGTGTGAATCCGTTGGACGCCGCATGCAAAGATCACGACATCGCCTACAACACCACGCAGACGGATCTGGACGCACGTCACGAAGCAGACAGAAAATTGGAGCATGCAGCTTTCGAAAGGTTCGTGAGCAGAGACGCATCGTTGGGTGAACGGGTCGCCGCACTGGGTACCACCATCGCCATGAACACGAAACAAAAATTGGGGTGGGGTATATAAATAACATAGAGTAAAAATAATAATAATAACAACATGGCTTGCATAACTGATTTACCGCCAGAGCTACTATGTAAAATATTTAAACATGCAGTAAACGGCGATTGTGAGGATGTAGGCGCAAGTCTAAGCAGGAGACGGAAGATATCATTACGTACATCATCGCGTTTCCGAAGCACGGACTTTCTTCCTCTGTTAAAAATAATAATATTTATATACGTGTCAAAAAACTTGATATATAAATAACACACATCATAAAAAATAATCTTCGGTATATATAAATAACACACATAGTGAAAAACAATTAAATTTCTCTCTAACACTCTGAAATTTTTTTGATATGACGACTGAAAAAATGAGTGATCTCCAAGCATTAAAACAAATGCTAAATTTGTCAGTCGAGTATGTAAAAATTCAGGAATTGGAAGTCGACAAACCTTACACGATAACTTCCGGTTCAATCGTTTCTACCCAGTATGGTCCCAAGGTACGTCTGTTGCTCAACGCACAATACAGTCTATTTTTACCAGATCGATACGCTAACATGTTATCCGACGAGAAGCTATCTATTTTAATCGAGAACAAAACTCGAATCGTGTACAAGGGGACAAAGGAACTTCTTGGCAAGAAAACGAAGCACGTAATAGAATTTGTGTAACGACTGCGAGGCCGTGAAAAAAAATCTCGGAACATTTATATATAAATAACATACCGTAAAAAAACTACAAGAAAAAATCT
This sequence comes from Lepisma saccharinum, assembly GCF_977018435.1. Lineage (NCBI taxonomy): Eukaryota > Metazoa > Arthropoda > Insecta > Zygentoma > Lepismatidae > Lepisma > Lepisma saccharinum. Next base: position 26,213,451 of record NC_139257.1, read on the forward strand.
CAGAATATATATATAAATAACATACCGTAAAAATAACACATAGAGCATCAACATGAAGCCCAAGGGTGTCGTGTACCAGATACCATACTCCAATCTTAAAAATCTAGGTGCCCTCGATGGGTTACTCACCAAGAAACAACGCGAGAAGAAACGTTCTTGTTTGAGCAAAGGACACGGAATGAAATTACTTCTCAGCACACCTCAATTGAGACGCTTGTAGCGTTCGCGGAAACAGCAAAAGGTCGGAGGTTTCATATTCAGCATCCCGGCCATCCTGGCAGCATTGGGGGCCGTTGGAAGTTTGGCCGGCGGTAGCGCCGCCATCGCGAAAACCGTCATCGACTCGAAGAAGAACAAGGCGGAATTGGAAGAACAGAAACGTCACAACCTGGCCATGGAGAAAAAAGGAGGCAAGGGCGTGATGAAAAAGTTTAAAAAAAGAAACAACAGCACTCACCAACCGAGATATTGAATCTCTGATCGGACCGTTACAAATCAAACACTTCAGAGGAGTTTTCATGTCCGACTCGTTACCTTCAAGCGTTAAAAGAAGAGAATGCGGAGTAGTCAACTTGGACGGTCAAGAAAATCCAGGCACGCATTGGATATGTTACCACAAAAATAATGATAAAACATTCGTTTTCGATTCTTTCGGAGGTGTTCCACCTACAAATTTAATTCATTATCTGAAAACGAACAAAACCTCTATATACTACAACGACGAACGCATTCAAAATTTTGGAGACGTGAACTGCGGTCATCTCTGCCTCTCCGTGCTCGCGTTTCTCTCTAAAATAAATAACCCTACGATCGAGGATTTCCAGAAAGCATTGTGGAACCTCAAACAGCATCACTAGGATGGGCGTGTTCCATCTCACGAGCGAATCTTCGATCTTGAAACTCACGCTGCACGACGACATCGTCTATCCTAAATCCGTGGCTCTGCGTGCATTCTACAGCATGTACCTCATACCTAACGTCACGCAGCACAACAACAAAATTAGCGTCGGAAGCGAACACATCGTCGTCACGCCAGGCCAATACAATCTTTCCACTTTGCAAGCTCAATTACCCAAAGGCACGTACCTTTCTCAAAATTCGGTCACGCACAGAGTGGAAATCCTATCCGCGACGGAGACCGTGGACCTGGGCACCATGGGAGAACTTTTAGGTTTCGAGAACAACCACCCAAAACTCGAAGCTGGCATCAAGCACGTAGCAACCAACATTCCTAAATTCTTGGCCATAGAGACTCTGAACGTACACTGCAACGTGGCGGAAGGCATGATCACGAAATCTTCGGACGGATTATTAGGAAGTCACAAGCAGACGGGAATCATAGCCACTTTCAAACCAAGTTCCGAGTTCATGGAACCGATCATCTACACGCCCTCTTCGCCGATCTATTTTCCAGTATGTCGCAACCGCATAGACGACATAGAGTTGGTGGTGACGAACGAGAAAGGAGACGTGGTGGATTTCGCAGGTGCCACTACGACGGCCATCGTGGAGATCAACGTATAATAAATAACCATACATGTAAAATGTAGCAAATCGAAAGTTACGAATTGCAATCTTTCCCTCCCAACCGTCGCACGTTCGCCAATCTCAACGAAGCGAACAGGGAGATCGAATACGACGTGGACGTAGGCGACGGGTTCGTTCATCCTCACAGAGCGGACCTCTACCTTCAATTCGACGTGGTGAAGAAGGAAAGCGGAGACGCGTTTCCCGCAGCAGCAAACTTGATACTCGTGGACAACTTCGTGCCTCACCTGTTCTCGCAGGTGGAGGTGAGGAAACACAACACCGTCATCGACAGAATAGATTATCCAGGCATCACGTCGACGGCAGTGGGAACGTTGAAATTATCCAAAACGGACGCAGCGTACTATCAGGCCGGGGGATTCGAAGCCGGGACCAAAATATCGACGACAAGTCACACGGTGCTTTTTCCCATGCGTCTGCTGCCTGGTTTCTTCTCGGACTACAAGGAGATCATGTGGAAGGGAGGACTGGGCGTCACGTTTCGAAGAGCGGCCAACGACAACGACGCACTGATGCGATACGCTACTTTGGGTCCGGACGGCACCACGCCGCTGCCCAACACTTTACCCGAAGCGGCCAAGTGCGTCATCCGGAGCATGGAATTGAGAATGCCGGTGGTGGAATACGAAACGAACTACGCCCTCAAGTACAAAGCGGAGATCTTGAAAAGTCCGCAGGTGCCGATTCACTTTCACGGTTACCAGTGCGTGCAGAAGATGGCGTCGGGAAGTCACATGGAATTCGACGTGACGACACAGTTCAACAACATACAGTTCGACATGCCAGATTTCGTCGTTGTGCTCTTTCAGACCGGACGCGATAACAACCAGGAAAAAGATTCCAGCAAGTTCGACGACTGCAAGATCAAGAACGTTTATCTGAAGAACGGTAGGAACGAAGTGTTCCCGCGCGAGAATTACAACCTCGACATGACCAAAAACGATTACCTCAAACTTTACGAAGCTTACACGGCTTACAAACGCGTGACCGAGGGAAGCGTGGACGTGTACTACGCGCCCAGCGAATTCAAAACACGCAGGCCGATGTTCGTCATCAACACATCTAAGAGAAAGCAGGTGGTGGTCAACGATCGAACCAACATCAAGGTCGTGTGCGAGTTCCACGACGCGCTGCCTGCCGATACTCTGTGCATCGTCATCCTGATTGCAGAGAAGTCTTTTGTGTATGATGTCAAAAATGAAAGAGTGACCGAACAGTTTTAAGTACAAGAAAAAAAATTACATAATTCTCAAAAAATTATACTGACCGTAGGTTCAAATATTAGATTAACCTGCAACGCAATGCTTAGGATGTACTGCGAGGAACACCTTCTTACATTTGTGAGAATAATCTGGAATAAAAAAATAATAATAAAAAAAATTAATTTTAATGCATTTATAATAAATCACACTTGAACGCACAAAGGAACTTCCCCTTTGGCCCTGCGTGTGCCCCATATTCACCCCGTAGGGCGCGGCAGGGAGTTAGTCCCGCTAAAAAAACCCAAACCTCCACCTGTTTTTTTTTTGCATTTGAAGATAAACAAAATATTGTTCTAATATTTTGGCTATATTAAATTAGAACTTCTGTTACATGAATTGTTTTTTTTTCATACATACATACATACATGCCATTTACCACATTCTAAGCTAATTTCTAGATGATAGTGGCCCCATGGGAGCGTGTGAATCCCACATTTCAGTACGCGCCTCTTGTCGTCGCGTGCGTCCAGGGCAACCTTTCTCACCTGGTTGGTTGTCAACACATGGTCGACGCTCTGGATGCGCTACTCCACTCCTGCAATTGACGTCCCATTTATAAGGGCTTCGCGGTAATCCACTATCTCGAGTAACTCTCGGACGACCCGCCTGTCCACACCCTTAGCCTTTTTCGTGATGGATCCTTCTGCCTGAATAGCATAGGTTTTGGAGCAAAGACCGACATCCTCGAGAGGCACATCACCTTTCTTCTCGTCTTTGACTTTGCCGGCCACCATCTTGTTGCGAGCCAGGATGCCGTATCGGTTCGGCTGGGGATAGTTTGAGGTGTCGAAAAGGTCAACCAAAGATGGAACCGTGGCCATATCCTTGTACGCGTCGGCTGTGTGAACCTGGTATATTAAACTGTCCGTGTCTATGTAGAGAAGCGAGATGTTGTGACCGTAGTGTGCACGTAATATGTCGTAGTACGTCTCGAACATGTGTAGCTTGCTCAGATCCAGAACCGCGGTTCCAACGTAGATGGGCTTGGTGAGCCTCACCTCACCTCGCTTCATGTGAATCAGAGCCATCTGCTCATTGTAAATGGTTCTTGATTTGAATAACGGGTTTGCTACGAGCCTGCGACATTGTGCTTTGTTTGATATTAACCTCACATCTACATGATTTCGCACATTCTCCATAGTTTTCCCGAACACCGCATTGTTCATTAACTTGAAGAAATCGCGATCGAAATCAGAAGTGGCGACTGTGCGATGTTCGGTGTTGAGCTCGATGTATGGCCTCATCCATGGAGAATGCTCGAACATCAAAACTCGATGTACCGTGCGGACGGTAACCCCTCGCTTCATCAACCACCGGAGGTTTTGGTAGTGCAGGACATAACGCTCTTTGGGCACGAAGTCCATGATGAGCTTTGCTTGGTTCGAGCCGGGTGGGCATTTGAATTCCGGGACTGGCGGAAGATCGCAGAACAAATCCTGCACCTTCTCGGAGAACTCGATGTCCACCTCGGCAAAAAATCCGCGTTTCAAATCGTCGAAACCTTCAACGTCGAAGTTGGAGGGATCGGTCCACTCGAAGTCTCCAAAGGGGAGCGGCTGCATCATGGAGTGTCCGTAGAGGTTGTTGACGTCCGTGTGCATGATGTAGCTGGACGGTTGCGAAGGGTCGTAACCGGTAGCCATGTGGTGATTGTTGGAGCGTGCGTATCGCAGCGGCACCTGGACCATTCCACCCCGCACGGCACGTTCCACGAACAGCATCATGTCCACGTCCGAAAGAAGCTCAAGCCTGATTTTCGTAAGAAGAAGCATGGCCGACCAAGCCAGTCCGGGAAGACTGTAGAAGTATGCAGGGTCCAGCTTGTAGATGGTCTTCGCAGTTGCACGAAACGCCTGGAACACGTCGGCGAGGAGCGTCACATCAAGTTTGAGGTACGCATCGTGGTAGTCCCCGAGATTTTGGCAATCCAGCTCGCGCCACATGGACTGAGCATGGTTATAGTCATCCTCAGATATGTCCGAGCCTCGCAGCTTGCTATAGAAGTTTGCTCGAGGAGGTAGCGACGTCTCCGCGAACTTGGTAGGGTCCGTGACGTATTCGTAGGGGTAGACCCCCTTACGCCTGAAGAGACCGGCGTCCAAGTTCGGAAAATTCGCAGAGGTGATGAGTGTTTGCTCGTCGCTGAGCTTCCCCGCGAGAGCATCGAGGCTAGCCGGGAGGAACCTCAGGGAGTCGAGGAAGCGAAGCTCGACGGTAGAGCGTGATTCCGGGATTCGAACCCACTTGCTCAAGCTAATGTAACGCTCCTCGTTCTGCGCCAGGACGTTGATTCGCATGTCGTCGTACCCCAAGTGAAGCACCAGATGGTGGAAGTCGTATCCCGAGCCATTGTGAAAAAACACAGGGATGAAGCGCGGGTCCCGGGCCATTAGGTTGCATTCGTTGCACCAAGGACCAACATACCTACCGTTAAAGTGATCGTGGTGTTGGACTTTACAATTTTCGGCGGTGTACTCTTTAGCGCAAACGGGGCAAGCGGTGGCCTTGTTGTGTTTACGTTGATCGTCGGGGGACAGTGGGAGCATAGGCTTGGGGGCCAACAGTACCTTCCCTATCTCGATGGCCTCGACAACCATCCTCTCGAGGAAGTGTTTAACTGCGTCGGGACCGCGATACACGTAGGGCTCGGGGGCGATGTGCTGGTCTCGTCGCACCACAACGTAGGCGAAACTGGATGCCTCGTGGAGTTGGTAAGGGGTGGTGGAGGAAACTTCGGGATCGGGATCGCAAGTGGACAGGGGTTTGAGGAAGGCCTCGAAGTCCGCGATGATGATAGCGGGGTGCTCCACCATGGCACCGTGCATGTGGAAACGCTCCACGGTGCCAGGTTTGGGCAAGACTGCCACCCCAGGCTCGTTGGCATCGCAATAAAGTTTGTGGCGAGCGAGCTTCTCTGCAGCGATGTTGGGACCTCTGATGCGCTGGTAATCCTGCTGTTCTTGATTATGAAATGTAGACAAGCACCTGCGACAAACTTCTATGTGGGTTTTGTCTTTGCTCCGTTAGCTCGAAACAAGTCTAGAGAGGGAGCGAATGAGGGTGTAATGGTGATGGGTCTCGTCCTTGATGAGCAGAAGGTGAATTTCCCGAGCATCATCGTCGTCTACATCGCTCACCCGGATGGGGTACAGCACATTTTTGTCGGTGAGGCCGTAAACGTTGATGGCCAACCGAGGGTTGTGTGTACGGGCCTCGAACTTGCGAATGTCCCGGACCTCCACCGGGTAGTCGACCCCAGCCATAGCATCTTCCAGTTCCGACTCGTAGGGTAGGTAGTGGTTAACTCGATGTGGATGGTTTTTCCAGTGGACAGGGTGCAACGCTGCAAGCACACACCATACGAAGCACTTGGCGACACTGTTCTGAATGTTCAGGACGGCCTTCTTTGCCGCGATGGAAGGTGGTAAGGGGACGTAGCTGGAGGCGGAGAGAGGCGTAAACTTGCAAAGTTTGACGCACAGTTCGTAAGGCCCCCCACACAGCGAACCCCCCGAGCCCTCAGCTTCATGTTCTTCTTGTTTAACCACCAGCTCCTCGGCAAACTGGTTGTAGATGACCTCGAGGTTGTCGACATCCGCCAGATGCAGCGTCTTCGCCTTGGTGTTGTGGCAGAAGCTGTAAATTTCATCGGACGGCTTCTTGTACTGGCAACGTAGCGATGCGTAGAATTTGGTGGAGGAGTACGTAGCCAGCGCATTACAAAGAATGGAAATTATCTCTGCTCGCTTCTCCTCTAAAAAGCTACGAACGTCGCATAAGCCCTCCGAAGTGAGGACAAAATCCTCCAACAAACGCTCGAAAGCAGATTGGTTCGCTTTCATCGCAGGCTTGACGCGTTTCGTGGGTGGTGCATTGATGGGGGCTGCTTCTGCCTTCCTCTTGGTGGAGGTCGAAGGCTGAGCCCCAGATGTACTTTCGCTTAGACAAGTAAGCTTATGCTTCTTGGCATACGCAATTGTGATGCGTTTATTGCATCCGGAACACAGTTCGGTGGCAGCCAAATGCTTGCCTGGCACGCAGGTGCGACAATGTCTTGCAAAATTTTTGCTTGATATGCTTGTTTTGCACACAGGGCAACTTTTCATAGAGCGCATTTTTTTGGGGGTATGTTTATTTATATGTGATCTGTTGGTGGTAGAGTGTTTACGAAAAATGCCTTATGAGAAAAATTTTGTAAGCTAATTCTAATTAGCGTTAGTTTGAGGGGGTTTATTTATATATGGGTGGTGCTTATTTTTGCTACAAGTAAGTGTAAGTGGCAAGTAAGCTGGTGTCGCTTGAAGTTGGCAATAGAAATATTTTTTCCACACTTAGAGCACAGTTTGGTCGCACATATTTGTTTTCCCGGCACACAAGTACGACAGTGCCTTTGAAAATGTTTACTTGACACAGCAGTTTGGCACGTAGGGCAATTTTTTACAGAACGTATAATGCAGAGATTTTTTGAGGGTATGTTATTTAATATCCAATGCTGTGCAATGCAAAATATAATTGTTCACTTTTTTTTTAACTATTCTCTATGACCTTACTTGGGTTTTTGTTTTTTTTTCGCCAAATTATATGCTTCTAGTCTCCTATACAATACAATATACGTACAATATTGTCAACAGTATCATATTTGAGCAGGTCGCTTGTCACCTAAACACTACAGCTCACAGGTTGGCAAAATCTGACATGAAAGCAGATAATACGCTTAAGTCTTATTTATATATAATTTTCACGGGCGTACAATATTGTCAACAGTATCATATTTGAGCAGGTCGCTTGTCACCTAAACACTACAGCTCACAGGTTGGCAAAATCTGACATGAAAGCAGATAATACGCTTAAGTCTTATTTATATATAATTTTCACGGGCGTACAATATTGTCAACAGTATCATATTTGAGCAGGTCGCTTGTCACCTAAACACTACAGCTCACAGGTTGGCAAAATCTGACATGAAAGCAGATAATACGCTTAAGTCTTATTTATATATAATTTTCACGGGCGTACAATATTGTCAACAGTATCATATTTGAGCAGGTCGCTTGTCACCTAAACACTACAGCTCACAGGTTGGCAAAATCTGACATGATAGCAGATAATACGCTTAAGTCTTATTTATATATAATTTTCACGAGCGTACAATATTGTCAACAGTATCATATTTGAGCAGGTCGCTTGTCACCTAAACACTACAGCTCACAGGTTGGCAAAATTTCACATGAAAGCAGATAATACGCTTAAGTCTTATTTATATATAATTTTCACGGAGCGTACAATATTGTTAAGAGCGTCATATTTGAGCAGGTCGCTTGTCACCTAAACACTACAGCTCACAGGTTGGCAAAATCTGACATGAAAGCAGATAATACGCTTAAGTCTTATTTATATATAATTTTCACGGGCGTACAATATTGTTAAGAGCGTCAGTTTCCGTAGAGCTCTCTTTTTCCATCTTCCCTCTATACAGTGAAGCTGTAGAAGACACAATTAGCTAACCTAGCATACAACATACTTTCCTAATTAATATGGATATTGTCACACATTCCTCTTATTTTATACTGTTGTAAATGGAAAAGATTATGTACGGTAAATGTTTTGTACATTATAGGGAAAAAATGCAAAATATCCCCCAACTTTAATTCGATCCACCTCTGAATCGAATTTTTACATATTCTCACGCCGGCACATATGTTGTTCTATTTTGCTTCTTTTACTTGCCTTGCTTAATTAACTCTCGCTAATTAGCATTTTTTTTGGAAGAAGTCAACTAGAACAACATATGGCGGTATGAGAAATATGCAAATTAAAGAATATTTTAGTAATATAAGGGCCCTAGCAATTAGCTTCGTCGACTAAGAGTACTCTTTTAAACGTCTTCAGCTAGATCGTATTACTACGTGAGGACGTTTAAAATGTTTGGGTGTTGAAAAAGTTGGACCTATTTTTTATTTCTATTGTTTGCTAATAGATGGCGCTGATAGTACCTCCTCTCTCTCTCCCCTCTTCTCCTCTCCCCCTCTTTCTCATCCTCCTCTGCTGTATGACAAATAGCACAAACATAAAATCAAGATTTTGGAGAGCAAACCATAAAATTTGCATGCATCTGATGTCGAACTAGGAACTTTATCTTTCGGGGAGTCAACATTATTTTTTTACTCAGTCGTCATATAACATGAACACACGCAAACATTCACATGTGCTTTTATTATTTTGTGTTCGGTAAGTACAAGTATATTCTTACATAAATTATTGTTTAATTTAATAAATTGTAAACTCGAAGCCTGCTATACTAACACTCCTTCTGTGTTTCATTATACTATTGAAAGCGAATGTTGCGTGCATACGGAAATAACACAGAAAAAAAAGCGGATGGAAGCAATTTAAAATCAGTGGAGCAAGGTTAGTATTACGAGAACGTAAAAACATGTGCTTTCATTCAACTTCGAAAAATAAGAATAAATATGTGCATACAGAACACATATGCTTTCTTTTCACAGTTGTAAAATCATATAAATTGTACATGAAGTAAGTTACGGGAAGGCTCTTTCTTTTATGTCTGTGTATATGTATGTTGTACAATTAGGTACAAGTATTGTACAATTAGGTACAAATTGTTGTACAATTATTTCCCCCAGTTGCCCAGTTGGAGTTGGGGGCATAACACTGGTACTATTTGTTTAATATTTTATTTCAAATTCACTGTCAGAAACTAGTGTTGCCAGTTCCTGGATGTAGGTTTACCTACTCTGTTGGTTGTCACTGTCAAGCTTCCAGTATTCGTACAGCATAAAAAGCTATAACCTCGAAATTATTATTTGATGCTCGTCGGTGTTGCCAATTCCTATTTGTAAACTTTTACTTTTTTGGTTGGGCACCACGCACTCTTGGCGGGGTTATGGGGGCCACGAATCCTAAAAAACAACAATTATTATTATTTTGTTTGTTTGTTTGTGTTATAATATAAGTGTGTGTGCGCGCGCGCATGTGTGTGTGTGCGTGTGTGTGTGTGGCACATCGTTCCCCCGAGAGAGGTTTACAAAGGTCACGATATACGGAGTTGGAAAATTACGATATGGCGCATTCGCTTATTACTGTTGCCAGCCGTAGGTCTCTCTCTCTCTTCATCTTACAGCAACGTTGGCATCTCTATTTTTTTAGTTGCAGGTGGTTTGCCAACACACTCTAGTTAATAATGCTACATATTATACACACACACGCACACACATACTGTGTTGCCATCCACCCACCTCTCTCTCTTTTACGGCAGTACCAACTCTCCTTGCCCAGTGTGTGTAGGTTGGCAAAAATTGTTTTATGCACTGTAAACCAAGCCTCAAGCAAAGTTGCCAGCTCCTTGCTTTAGGTTAGGTTAGACCAAAAAAAAGCTGTAGGTAGGCTGTCGGTTGTTTATCTCTTCCCTCTCTCTCTCTCTTCTCTCTTTTTTTTTGTAAAAAGCTATGGTAAAAGCAGTAGGTTGGCAACCTTGCTTTATGCACTGTAAGGCAAGCCTCAAGCAAGGTTGCCAGCTCCTTGCTTTAGGTGGTTAGACCGAAAAAAAAACCTTGGTGATTTTTTTCGAGTAAGGTGTTGGCAATACTGCGAGAAAATGCGGCTTATGCCTTACAAGAGCAAACCATTAAGAAGCCTCAAGCAAAATTGCCAGCTCCTTGCTTTAGGTTACGTTAGACCAAAAAAAAACCTTGGTGATTTTTTTTCGAGTGAGGAGTTGGCAACACTGCGAGAAAATGAGGCTCATGCCTTACAAGAGAAATCCATTAAGGCGAGCCTCATTTTCTGGCGGTGGTGTGGGCCACTTCACCTACTTATAATTACCTTGAAGTGTAAATTGTTTATACATAAGATTTTTTAGGGTTTTGTTGAATCTCTCTACAATTGAGGCTTTGAGATCACTGTAACTCGAATAATGTTTTATTGACTGGCTTTTAATAAATTGTTGGAACACAGAATTATAAAATTCTTTGCCATTATCTGTTTGCAAATAGCGCGGTGATCTTCCACTCTGATTGATGATTGTCCTGATGGCTTCTGTAACACATTTTCCAGTCTTGGATTTGAGTGGCACAGCCCAGGCAAATTTTGAAAATGTGTCTATGACAGTGAGTAGATACTTGTAGCCCTTGTTGATTTTGTCTAAGTTTTTCAGCTGTCCACTTGCCATCTCAATCAAGTCCCCTTGCCATAAATCATCTATGCCTTTTGTGACTACTGGCAGTCTCTTATAATTATGTCTGGCTTGTCTGTGTAATTCATCAACAATAATTTGTCTAGACATAATATGTAAACAAGAATATTGCAACTATGGGGTGTTCAGCAGCTGATACTACAGGATTTTCTAAATATAATTTGTCCCTTATTTGTATTTTAAATTCCAGAGAGCCATCATCTTCAGCATAGGCTGTTTCTAATGTATTGGGGTCTGTAAAATCCTCTAACTCTACACTGGTGATTTTTGCTTTGTTATCAGCATTTGTTATTGATAAGGTAGGGTAGTGGTGTGCCTGTGGTTGAAGCCAATATTTGATCTTGATTGGTCTAAGTGTGCCCCCAACAAAAAACTGGTAATAAAATTGTGCAGGGGACAGCATATATATTTTGCCACCTGGTGTAAATGGTGAATCATATTCTTTGTTGGGGATGTTGTACAATTCAAGAATTACTGTATGTTTTGGATTCTCGATTATGCCTGTTATTTCTTTTTCTGCTGTAAGCAATCTGCTTGTTACAGATTCAAGGTGCTCATTGATGGTTCTAACAACATCATCATGGCCTGGCTTGACTTTTATGTCCACAACAAGTTTCTTGTATTGTTGCACAATCTCTTGAAGCTGGGTGGCAAAAACAGACAGAGCATTTGCTTGATTGGATTCCATGGTCCCTAGCTGTTGCTTGATATTATCTACAATTTGTTGCAAATTTTCAATAACTGCCAATTTTGAATTTTGAGCAGTAAGATCATGGACTTGTCTTCTGATATCCTCAAACAGGGCATGCAGTTCATTAATATGTTGATTAGTTGATAGAGTGGCCACTGTTTGAGTAAGTTGTTTGATCTCTGTCTGGATATTCTTGATATCTTTTGATTTCAATATCCTATTCACTGCCCTCTTAATATTTTTAAGTTCCTGTGATGTAGGCAGATTTGTTACAGTATTTTGCAGAGATTCAAGTGCCAATTTCACATTGTTTAATTCAGAAGCATCAGCCACATTTTGCATAGCATCTTGGAGCAGGGGTATATCAGCCTGAGAGGGTGTTGATTGTTGTAAAATTTCAAGCTTTGTTTGGATATCATCAATCAAGTGATGAAAATGAGATAGCTCAGATTCAGTGTTGAGGTTTTCAAGTTTTGTGATCTGTTGCTGGACACTAACAAGGGTATCTACAATACCGGGCAGGCGGGATTCTAGAGATTCTTGTATATTTGTCAAATCACTTTGCACTGCTGCTATTGTACCCTCAAGATGGGTTATGGTACTTTGAATTTTTCCAAAATCTTCATATGTTTCAAGTTGGAGCTTGATATTTGCAACACTTCGAGTTATTGCACTCAAAGCATCAGAAGATGGCAAATTGTTCATAAAATTTTCAAGTGTCTCAATTTTTTCTTTAACCTCGGCTATGGCATTGTTCAGAGGGTCCAGATTAGGTATTTGGAGTGATTGAATCTGTTCTTTTAGAGTGGAAATCACTAGATCAAAATCTTCTTGTGATTTTATGCTTTTGACAATTGTTTGGAGCTGTGTCTGGACATTATTTATCTGCTCTTCCAATTGTTGTTTCAATTCCTCAGAGTTGGTGGCCTGGCTCTTAAATTTGGCTTGAAGAGCTGCTACAGCTTCTTCTAAACTTTGAAAATTATCTAATGTGGCCAGGTCAGTATATTTCTGAAGCAATAATTTAAGTTCCGAGTCAATTTTAAGAAGAGGGTCCATGCATTGTGATTGTAAATTTGTAATTTCTAATTGAAGACTGGCATTGAGTGTGGTTTGTAAAGCTTGTAAATCACTTCTTAATTTCTTGACTCTGACATCAAGCATCAGAATCTCATCACTGTGATCTTCATGTCTTGTATGGCCAAATATATCATTAGGCATTTTTGTTTTAGTGGTTATTTATTATTGAATATCTGATTCTTAATTCTATAAAAAAAGGTATAAGCTTGTCATATGATCCAGGGACCTCAATATATAAGCAGTCACCAGCAGAAACAGTATATACTGTGCCAGAAATCATGTTTGAGTGCTTAATTCTATAAATATTTCTCCCCACTGAAATCTTGACATCACCCTCAGGGGTTGTAATAAATTGCAATTGACCACCTACAGGTAATTGGTAATGATTTAAATTATTGTTAAATATGTACAATGTTTTACCTGTTTCATCATCAACATCTGTAAGTATGCTGTTCAGATGAATAATTAACAAAGCACTCAATTTAGCTATTATATCAGAAGAGGGTTGTGCTGTTGGCAGGTCCATAATAGCCTGTTTTTTGAACCCAAATAAGTTCATAGGCATGTTTATTTATTTCAAATCATGCTCTGTAATTGGGCATTGTTTGCCATTTTTCAAATCACAATGACCCCATGGTAGAGTATGTATGCCACATGACAAAATGCATCTCTTATCATCATGTGGGTCCAGAGCCACTTTTCTTACAATATTGCTAGTCAATAAGTGATCCACACTCTGAATTCTGGATTCTGATGTTCTGATTAAACTCTGGGATTTGAGACAATTTTTGTAATCCTCAAATTCAAGCTCCTTGTCAACAGTTACTCTGCCAATGCCCTTGGCCTTTTTGGCAACAACACCACTACATGTTTCAAAACTGTACATCTTGGCTCTTAACCCAGCAAATGCCACAATAACATCACCAAGTGTCTCATCTTTTAACTTGCCAGGCACTTTTTTGTTGTGGTGTTTAATTTTTGAATGTTCAGTGGTATCAGAATATTTAAACAATTCAGGCTGTGCAATATCTTGATAAACATCTTCTGTTTGCATATCAAGAACAAAACTATCTGTGTCCATGTACATCAATTTTACACGATCCTTATGAAAGGGCTTCAACACATCATAATACAATTTTAACATGTGTAATTTGGCCAATTCCAATATCATAGCCCCTACATAAATAGGCTTATCAAACTTGATCTTTGTTTTTTTCATGTTGAAAAGTGCCATATGCTCATCATAAATTCTTCTGTAATTGAAGTTGGGCTTTGCAATCAATTTTTTGCTCCCGCTGGGGTCAGTAATTATTTTAACATCAATGTGTTTTCTGACATTTTCAATTGTTTTGCCATACACAGAATTGACCATCAATTTAAACAAAGATTTATCAAATTGGCTCATTGCAGATGTTCGAAGCTCTGTGTTTGTATCAATATATGGCTTCAACCATGTTGAGTGCCTGAACCTCAAAACTTTTCCAACTTTGGGCACTTGAACACCATGATGCATCAGGAACTGGAGGTTTTTGTAATATATGACATAATCCTGTTTCGGCTCTAGAGTCATCATCAATTTCTTCTGTTTAGAGCCAGGTGAACACTTAACCTCGGGAATTGGGGGCAGATCAGAAAATGTGTTGTGTAAATTATCTGGAATTGTCAGATCAACCTCTAAGAAAAGGGCATAGTTACTGTCATCAAAGTCCTTAAGATCTTCAATATTAAAATCTTCAACCCACTCAAGCCCTGCATATGGCAGTTTATCCATCATGGCATAACCATAGAGGCTGTTTGCATCTACATACAGTATATAATTTGATGGCAGTGCTGGATCATAATCAGGAATATATTTGTTATTTGCTCTGGCATATCTCTGAGAACATTGCACCATGCCCCCTCTTATACATTGCTCCATAAAGAAGTACATGTCTTGATCCTGGATCAGATCCAACTGCATTTTAGTGTTTAAAAACATTGCAAACCATGCTAGGCCCGGAGCACTGTAAAAATACATTGGATCCAGCTTATAATTTTGCATGGAAGATTTTCTGAATGCCTGCAGTATATCAGCTAAGAGGGTCACATCAAGTTTTAAATAAGCCTTGTGATAATCACCAAATGTCTGGCATTTTAAATTGTTCCACATCAATTGGGCATGGTGATAATCATCATCAGTGATTCCAGATCCTCTGATTTTGCTGTAAAACTCTTGTTGTGGTGGCAGAGAACACTCATCAAATTTAGAAAAATCTGTAACATAGTCATATGGATATACACCCTTCCGCCTAATTAATTTCAGGTCCTGATTTGGAAACAAAGCACATGTGATTTTGAATTGATCATCAGATAATTGAGTGGCCAGTGTGGCCACGCTAGCCGATAAAATTCTGTAGGAATCAAGAAATCTTAAGTGAATAGAAACACCATTAACTTTAATTATTTTGTTAATGGCAATATATTTCTCAACATTTTCAGCTAAAATATTTAAATTCTGCTTGTTAAACCCCTCGTACCTGATCAAATGATGAAAATCATAATTGGATGCACCAAGGCAAAATATGGGGACAAATTTTGGTCTCTGGATCTGAATATTACAGCTATTACACAGGGTCATTAAGAATTTACCATCTGTATGAGAATGGTGATGAACCTTGATATTTGCATCTGAAAATTCAGAATCACATACCGGGCATTTTTCTGCATTGTTGAAATCTTCAATCTGTTTCTCTGTTAAAGGCAACATGGGTTTTGATTTTAATAAAATATTAGATGCTATGTCATGGCACTCATTTTCTATTCTTTGTGCAAATTCTTTGATGGCATCTGCTCCCATGTATAAATATTCTTTACTAACCACACCACCCTGTACAACCACACAATAAAAGCTGGAAGGTTCATGTAATTGATATGATGTAATTGAAGATTCCTCAGGGTCTGGGCTGCAGAATGCAAGGGGTTTGAGATTTGATTCAAAATCACAGACTATATATGCTGGGTGTTCCAACAAGGCCTCAAACTTTTTGAATTTTGCATTTTCACTTGGCATTGGCATCACCATATGAACAGGTTTATGGTTGCCACAGTATTTCAGATGCTCAAGTAACTTGTTTTTAGCAATTTCTGCATTCACTTCCCGAACCCCATTTATTATTTTTTGACCATCAAATACAGACAAACATCTTCTGCACAACTTGAATATTGTATTGGATTTGTCTAGTTGTGTTCTCACCAAAGCTTCAAGATTATGTATCAGAGTGTAATGATATGTGCCATCCCCTTTAATTAAGAGCAGATCAATCGGAATAGCAGATTCATCATCAAATGTACTGATTCTGAGAGGATCTATCAAGCAATTGTCACGGCCAGTGGAACAAGTAAATACATTAATAGATAATTGTTTGCCATTGATATCCCGGGCCTTTTTTTCAAATTTATCAATATTCTGAACAGACATTGGATATTCTAAACCCTCCATTGCTTCATCAAAATCATTTTCATGCTGTTTATGATAACTTATTCGCTCAGGATGCCTTGAAACTGGATACAAAGCAGCTAAAATACACCACAAAAAGCATTTCTGGTCATTATTTTTTATATTAACCACGGCTCTTTTGTTTTTTATATTGGCAGGTAAAGGCACATAAGTGGAACCTTGTAATGGGCTGAATTCAGAAATATTAATATATAACTTGTGTGGAGATCCGCATAGGCTCCATCCAGACTCTTTTGCTGCAAATTCAGAGTGTTTAATATTCAATTGATCTATCAAGCTGCTTATTATTTTGTTTAAATTTGCATTTGAATGTACAGGTACAGTTTCTGTTATGTGGGGCTGTGTAAATTTTGTGCCATTTGGCTTCTTATATTGTGTAAACAATTTGAGAGACAGCTTATAAGAGCCATTTTCTGCATTTAGAATTGCCTGCACATCTGGATTTATACTCTTCAAAAAATTCTTAATGTCACATCTTGGCTCTGATACAAACCGGTGATCCCTTAATTGGCCGTTAAAACTGCTATGGATGGGTTCATAGCGTGCCTGCTTTGCCGGTCCAGCATTAACAGGTGTTTCATGCTTTCTTTTCAGAGCAGATGTAGATGGTTGTGGGGGCAATGTTGATGACTGTACAGAACAAGAACCCACATGTCTATTGAAATATGCCTTGCTAAATATTTTATTGCATTTAGAACATATTTTAGTGGGAGTTCTGAATTTGCCTGGGTTACAATTCTTTTGGTGTCTGGCCCAATTGGGGCTGGATATATTTTTATTACACTGATTGCAATATTTTTGATTTGGCATTTTTGTTGTTGGTTTATTATATAAGATTTCCTGGGGTTCAATTCAAAATTTTGTACTTAATATATATATATATATATATATATATATTGTTCAGCTGTGTGCTTTGTTTATTTCTTGTGTATATTTAATATCTTAATATTATTAATTTTTATTCTCAGTTTATTATATAAATTTTTTTGGGTTTTAAACCAAAACTCTATGCTTATTATGACAGGTTGTAAAGCCAATAGCCTACAAGTGGAAAAAGATAATAAATATTGATCTACACTGACCTTCCGCAAATGCCTGCACAGACATGCATGTCCTAGAAAGGCAATGACCTAGCGCTGTGTTATGTATTGATTTTTGTATAACAGGCTGGGACAGATATAAGCCTGACTCTAAATATGAGTGGATTACAACAAAACAAGCTGGATGCAACAAATATCAGATTTTTTATACAAAATATAAGCCCTTTTTGTTCAATATACCAGAAATATATTTAATATAAATTGTATATTAAACCAAACAGGCCTGTAAGTATGAGAAGCACTGTAACAACACATCTGTTCTCCTCAGCCACTCTCACAATACTGGCTGATATGCAATGCAAAATCTCTTTATATACTCTAAGCACGGACCGCATTGAAAACATCTGAAACAATAAGCCAATCAGAATATAACACATCAACACATTATGTCATAACCAACCAATCAGAAAACAACACATGTCTAATAATTTGTTGCAAAACATGATGCAATATAAATAAACCAGAAATAGGCCACAAGTGGACCGGAAGTAGGCAAACCGGAAGTGGACCGGAAGTGGACCGGAAGTAAATGTGTGTGTGTGGGTGTGGGTGTGGGTGTATCTTAGCTTAGTTTTAGGTGTGGGCAAAAAAAATATCAAGAGGGGCATATTTTTAACAAATTTATGGACAACAATCTCACAGAAGTGCCTTTTATAAGTGTAGGCAAATCAATCTGAGGGGGCTCATCATTTGTACACTAGGATTCAAAATTCTTAGAATTAAGAGCATATTACACTTGAAGAATTGGGGAATAAGAGCATCTTGGCATAATTTTAAGTGTGGGCAAATCGGGCTGTTTATTTAATGGAGTTATGAAAATCGCTTGATCATTGTTGCTGCTGTTAGGGAGATTTCACACCGAAGCGACAAGGGACACGCGGCGCGTGTTGCTCGAGGATTTCACGAATCGAATGCAGGCTTGTGTTATTTGTCATGACGCTGTGGTGTGAAACGTTACTGTAGATTAGTTCGTTTTCAAGCGGCATCTGTCTCGCGCTGCTTCGGTCTGAAAGCTGCCTTAGGAAGCGACAGGCAACAAGCGACACTTGCCACTTTTCAACCAATTCTCAATAATAAATGCAACCTTTCAAAGCGACACGACAGGCTGCGTGTGTCACTTGTCGGTTGCGTGTCTCAATGGCGTGCATCGTGTTGCTTCGGTCTATCGTTCGCCGAATACTGTGGTGTATATGGCCTGCCAAGGTTGCGTCGGGTCGTTTCCTGCCTAGGGAAAACTCAGCATTTTATTAAAGGTGCCTGTCCCCTGACTTCCGCGAACAGGATATTGGTAAGAAATATATAGTGTGGTCTGGGGAGAGGAAAGGGCAGTTTTTGCGGAACAGTTATGATTAGAGCTCGGAAGTTGAGGAAAAATTATTTCTTTCCATAGTGACCGAAGACGAGGCAGAACATAATATATGTCAATTTTGAGTCATCGTAGGCCAGAAAAGGTGGGTTTTATTTGTCCCTTTTTTGCGTTTTTCGGCGTTTTTTGGCTTAAGGGTCCTTTTTTAGCCTTTTAGGTTTTAACGGGTTTTTTTTACAACTTCACCTTCTTTCGACTACGTTTTTACTGCCCATTCTCAATTCCAATCATCAGTTCATCACCTCTTAAACATTCTTTCTGTAGTAAAGAAATAAATAAATATATTGTTGGACGACTGAAGCAGGTACGGTACAAGGTCCTTTAAACGTAAGTTGTCTGGAAGGTCGCGCTGTAAGTGGCAACTTTCTCTTGTTTTGAAGCTTTCAGTTTTTTCGCACTGTGTGTTCCATATCATCAGAATTTTGTATTTTTTTATTTATTAAATATGTAATTAAAACTGAAGTTATTAATTAATTTGGATCACATTTATACGTCCTTTTTTCCCCTGTTTAGGTCCTTTTTTGATATTTTTAGGTTTTTTTTGGCTATTTTAAGGTCTTCAACTTCCGAGCGCTTGTTATGATAGACGGTTGATAGAGAGTTGCGAGAGGTTTTGTGATAGTTGCAATGAACAGCTTTGTGATTGCAATAGACAGCTTAGTGAATGAACAAGGCAGACAGTGAAGATTAGTAAACACGTGTGTGTGAGTGCCAACAGCCCTAGGCAGGACATCACCGCAGGCTATTACACCAGCCAGGTATGTGTTTCCAGGGATTACATAATATAATCCAATAAATTAATTAAAAGGGTTTAGGCGTAGTGTTCTTTGGCGGTGCTAATTAAGATGGTCATTCAACAAGGGCTGTCCTAGTTAGCATCATACAATACTGACCGAAGGAGACTGTGTCGCTTGCCACTTCTCTGTCGCGTGTCGCTTTGGTCTTATAGTCACATAATAGTTCGTTCTGTACACAACAGCGTATACCTTATGTATGCAGTTTCTTCTATAACAGGGTGGCTACTCATCGGGAATTCCTTGAATTCCTGGAATTATGCGTAAATTCTACGTGAATTTTTCTCCATAGACGTGAAAAATTGCACCTTTTATTAATCCAAATGAATTCATAAATTTACAAATGCCCCAAGGCAAGGGTTTCACAGTTTAGCTTATATTTCTATCGAGGATGATAGATACAAATTATAAAAAAGGTAAACAAGTTTGTAATCTGTGTGGGTTACCATGGACACGATTTGGTTATATATGGATGAATTAACATGGAGTTAATTTATAAATGAGGAGTTTATATAGTGCTAGATTATGAGTTAATTTTTATACAATTAAACCAGTGTCATCATCGTTTGGAGTTGTGCATAAGGACTTTTATTTAACTAGAAGTAAGTCTAAACAACGGGAAACGAGATGTCATCAATCTTTTATGTCAATCATAGGAAGGAAAAGAAAAGCTACGTGGAAGATAAAACAGAATTCTCTCAATCCCTTTACTTTGTTAGTTTCCTTTGTAGAACAATCTATCTGACAGGCAGATTATTGTAAGATAAGATATCATGATGTTGATTAGGTAAATATGAGTTTGAAATTCTCATACAATTAACATTTTTTCGTAGATTAGTATATTTCGTAACATTTGTGACTTGTGTTTGTAGATGTATTTCGAGTCTGAGTATCTCACCCTGTATAATATTTTCGAGATTTTTAAAGTTTTCACCTCCACATCACTTCAATCCTACTTTCTTGACGACCCTCGTATAAGAAAATTTCTGCACAACAAATCGGCTCTAACTTCACTTAAGCGTTGCAAGAGATTCTTATCTTAGTTCTCAATTCTGCTGTTGAGGTTGTTTTGTAGTTTTAAGGTGCAATTTCTATACGCACTTCAAAGAGCTAGGAACTCCAAAATAAATTAACAAGGCGGTAAGCTTTTTTTTCAAACACAGTAGATTTTGTTTTCTCCGCAGGCGTGGTTCTTCTTTGATCTCTTGCCGCAGGACGATTGAGGATCTCTTGGCTCTTCTATGGCTTAACAGGGAAACTTTCCCGTCCAATCTTGTGTTCAGGAAGGAAAAGAGAGATAAACCAGTTCACATCAAAAAGGGCAAGGATCTAATGGGGAGGTTAAATCACTAAAAAGTTCCCTAAAGAGATTTGTCAGAATGGCATGTGAATAGTGGGTTTTGTGTTAACTTTCCACATACCACAACCCTTGAACGTTAACTTAACTTAGCAAATAGAGGGTGTACGAATTGAAACTCCCTAATTTCAAATACTTGTATTAAACATAATACACAGGCAAGAACAGTGTCGTAGGTGGTATATGGTAGCTTAGCTGTGGAAATTTTAAATTGGTAATGAATAGTAAGGATTCGTTTATTTTGTATCGTTCCAGGGGGTGAAAAGTGAAAATGACAACCATATACCACCTACCACACTGTTCTTGCCTGTATACAGGGTGGCTCAATAAGTCACTTTACACCCTCAGTACAAGGCCACTGCGGCATGGAATTTGAAATTGGCGATGACCAATCATTGCCTGGCCAAGGGGGAACCACATTGACGCCACCCACACGGTCGGCGGCCATCTTGATGTCCGCCATCTTGAATTCAACTTCAGAATTTTAAATGGGAAGGGGGTCGTGCGACATATCAAAATGGGCTAGAATTTCACGAGAAATGCAACGGTGAAGGTTTTTCGACGTATCTTTAACCAGTAAAAAGTTATGACTGAATTCTTGCACCAATTTGCTCCTTTTCGAGGTGTTAGAAAAATGCCTTAAAATTTGTTTAGCGCATCGGTAATGCATCGATATCAAAGTGACATCTAGGAAGAGAAGTTCGCATGCCATTGCACACGATTTTAATCGGATACATCCATGAAAGGCTGCTCATTATGAATGGTTGTCGCGAACAATTTACAGTGTGACGCTTCCATTGAATTAAAAGTCCTTCACAGTGACAAGGCTAATGTTCAGAAGGAAGTTCATAAACAGAATATGTGACCCTTGTCATCTGATAACAAACTTTGGACAGAAACTCGTTCATAACGTTCCCATAAGTGTTCTGGTGTTCTTCCCTATTGAAAAAACTCTGTAAAAAGTATCTTCTTCCATAAGCAAGGATGAAAAAAACTGTTTATTTAACAAATCCAAGTAGCCCTAAGCATTTAAGGTTCCGTTGATGGAAAATTGACTAACCAATCGTGTTCCACACAGCACGTCACACCATTAACTTACCAACAGTAACCATTCAGATTTGATCTGTCAAAAATGGGTTATCAGATAAAAAGCATCGAATATTCTGTTTATAAACTTCCTTCTGAACATAAACATTAGCCTTGTCACTGTGAAGGACTTTTAATTCAATGGAAGCATCACACTGTAAATTGTTCGCGACAACCATTCATAATGAGCAGCTCTTCATGGGTGTATCCGATTAAAATCGTGTGCAATGGCATGCGAACTTCTCTCCCTAGACGTCACTTTGATCTCGATGCATTACCGATGCGCTAAACAAATTTTAAGGCATTTTACTAACACCTCGAAAAGGAGCAAATTGGTACAAGAATTCAGTCATAACTTTTTACTGGTTAAAGATACGTCGAAAAACCTTCACCATTGCATTTCTCGTGAAATTCTAGCCCATTTTGATATGTCGCACGACCCCCTTCCCATTTAAAATTCTGAAGTTGAATTCAAGATGGCGGACATCAAGATGGCCGCCGACCGTGTGGGTGTCGTCAATGTGGTTCCCCCTTGGCCTGATAACGATTGGTCATCACCATTTCCATGTTGCGCGCTGCAGTGGCCTTGTACCGGGGGTGTTAAGTGACTTATTGAGCCACCCTGTATTATGTTTAATATAAGTATTTGAAATTATGGCGGTTCAATTCAGACACCCGGTATACTTCTTTTATTTGTATTTTTATATTTAGCATCGCTTTTTGGGCACCTTTGGCTAATCGCGACGATGAGGATGAGCGATGATGATCAAATTGATGAAGGAAAGCTCGCAAAGAACAAGAAACACGATGGGCCATCATGCTTTGAGAAACTATAATAATTTTGATTTGATTTGATTTATTTGATTTTACTGCCTAATAAAGCAGTTTGTGATGACATATGACATATACACAATATTACAATTAAAAATAAAAAAAATAAAATGTGTACTACATGAAAAAATATACTGAGACGACCAATTTCGTTAAAATAAAGAAAAATACAAATTTGAAAAGTACAATGTAATCACATACGTTAAAAGAACAGTTAATTAAAATTACACATGTTATCACAATAAAGGGTTACTGGGCTCCAGTAGATTATGACCGTATTGGGATATAAGAAAATTATAAGACGTAATTATTCAAAGGCGTAACAATTTCCCGCGAATCGTGACTTCCAAGTCCAGCTTAGCCTAGAGATTTTCATTGCAGATCCGGTATTCCTTCAACAGCCGTGGTCATGTATAAATTTTTGAAAATATTACCCTTGCCAACATCTTTCATGTCATCTTTCCGACATCATCTTCCATTCTTAAATCATCACTGTATACCTGTCCAAACTGCATTTCTTACCGATGGTTTTGGTGCTCATAAAACGTTTGTATCTTGAAAGTCAACACTTATTCCAAAAACATGCGTTCTTCTCGCGCCAGCTTGAATTTTGAAATCCTTTTCCGTGAACAGTAAATTACACAAACTGTGGATCATATGTATTCGTGCATCGAATTCTTACATCTTTCAGTTAACAACAGTAGAAATCAAATTTCTTCTTCGTCCTAATCTAAAACAGAACTAAAAGGTAAGAGCTACAATCTGGAAGAATTTCATTTTGTATATTGAAGTGTTCAGGGCAGTATTTATGACGTCCTCTTCTTGCCCTTGAATTGTAGGAAATTATTTGTAGGATTATCTGAAATGGATGATAAAAACTACCAGTCGATTCAGTTTGTACGTTACTTTGGCGTGGGGTTCGTGCAAATGGTAGCCGAGTATGGGAGTCCAGATTCTCTGGAGATGAAAAACGGAGCTCAATGTTTGGCCCCTTGCCAGGGTGACAGAATGGATTCCAGCCCATACAAGCCACACTGTTTAAACGTTCACTCGTTTTTCGTTTAGCAGAGATGGCTCGTAACCTGGCCATATCTTATTTTTATGTTCGATGCGAGTCAAGTCACGTTACTCAGAAAGCTCCGCCCCTCAACGGTCTTCATTCTGCTGCGCAAGCGCAGATGCTACTGCGCACGTCAACTGCGCATCATATCCGTAGAAGTCGGAACCATAAGCAGGAGAGGCTCGCTGACTGAGCCTTCGTGTGATTCCATGGTTTTTCTAACGTATAAATGACCAAACAAAATGAGAAAACACTAAAAAGTAAACATTCTGAAATTCTTGAAGCCATATTGACATAGAACTAGGAGTCCTGGGTTCGAATCCGGTGTAAAATATGGATATAGTGTTTGTCCAATCTTTTTCGACAAGTGAGGACTAAAAGTGGTAAACGTTGTAAGTGCCAAAAGCGAAAGTGTTTGGAAATCGCAAAAAAACTGTTTTTCCACATATCTGGCACTTACAACGTTTACGATTTTCACTCACCTTCAACTTGAAACCTCTTTTGGTACCTGAAATAATAACATTTTTTTTTTCAAGTTATTGTTAGTGAATTTCAGTAACCTCGCTTGGCACTCACATCGTTCACCAAATCAGCCCGCAGGGACGTTCACACTAGTGACCTCTTTACACGCCCTTTTGAACTACTTAGAGGGCTACCAGCCACTTTTCACGTTTACCACATTATAAAGCATGGCACATTTGACAGTTTAACGTGGAAAACTGTGTTTGAATTTTTTTAGCACTTACATCGTTTACCAATTTTAGTCTTCAAGTCATTGTGGTGATTAATTTAAAGTAGATAAGGCATATGAAATGCGAAATATATCGTATTTTTGTTCTTTGGCGTCGTTTTTCTGCTCTTTGCCTAATCGCGCCGATAAGGATGAAGTGAAACTGATGAAGGGGCACTCCCAAAGAACATCTACAGCCAGACCGGGACTTGAACCAGGGAACAACGTTGGCGAGATATAAAGTCGACCATTTAACGCGCTGGGCCACCAAAACTGCGAAACGTATTGTGGATCACGAGGAGTTTCGGTTACTACACTTCAACGAGTTAAAATTGCTCATGAGTCATATGAGACAATTCGTGGCGCGCCCTGTAGGGGAGAGAAGGGGTAATCTTCCCTTCAGTCATTTCCTGAACAGGAGGTAACGTTCAATTCATGACCATAAATTCCTTGCAAAATTTCCGTGACAGTTCACCGCTGAGTAAATTGAACGAGGAATGATATTCGCACTGATGGATGACGAGACTAAAAAAGTGTTTTGAAGTGCATATACTCTTAAGGTTCTTAAATTTTACCTTGTTTTGGTACCAATTAGTTGGAAGCTGAAAATTAATAAGCTTATTGCGTAAGCTGTTGAGACCACAATCAATTAGGATCAGGTGAACATTAGAATGTTATTGTTTCGCTACTCGAAGAGTTTAATCTCATTAGCGCCATTGACTTGAGAGAGAAGTACCCTTGGTTGTTCCATGGAGTTGGTTGTCCTTGATTCATTTATTTATTGAGAATATTTCAGATACAGCACAGTTGGCCATTTTACACTGAAATTGTGAACAATGAAAATGCAAAGATAATAATAATAATAAGCAAAACATATTTAAAAAATAATAAAAGTAACAAAATAACACAAAAGTGAGTAGCAAATTAACAAAAAATAAGTAAAAGATGGCACTATTTGATATTATCTACAAACATTTCTTCTAATAGATGACCGAAAGGCAAACTCTGAGGAAAATATATCGATTCTTCATCATTGTATTGTGTGGCACGTCTGTAAAAGATAGATCTTTTTTTAATTTCAAGTCTAGGTTTTTCTGTATGAAATAATCTTGTATTGCGAGTTGAGCGCATAGCTACTCTAAAGTGGAATTCCTCAAGAAGTGTGTTGCAGCGGATTTTGCCATTCACAATTTTGTATAAATAACTGAAATCATTCTGCAAACGTCGCTGATAAGCAGTTTGTAAGTTTAGAAAATACCAGAGACGCGGGGATGAAAAATTGTGTAATGAGGGAACCCTGTGACGGACTATAGCTAGGAAGATGTGAAAGACTGAATCGATTCTGGAGAGCTGAGTGGTACATGCCATGGACCAGACGGGAGAGCAGTATTCTATTTTTGGGGAAATGAATGATTTGAAGTACAAGGTGATGGCTGAGATGTACAGGGTGAGCATGGGCGTCAGGAAGGTGGGCAAGGGGGGGTCGTGCCCTCCCCCTGGAAAATGAAAGTCAACCGAAAATTATATATTTCACACATATAATTTCATTTCAGCCACAATAGTATGTGTTAATTATGGCATGAATATAAAAAAATCAAATTTAAGCAAATGTTTTTTGAGGGAACAACACTATTATTGGGGAAAATGTGCCTTGTTTGCGCCCTGGAAAAAAATACCTTCCTTGCCCCTCCCTGGAAAAAATCCTGCGGACGTCCATGAGGGTGCGCCAAAAATCCCATTACCCCCCTGTGTATTTTGCGACGAGGGTAGGTTATGGTTTCAACCCTAAATCTTGTTTCGTGTGCCTCCGTAATGTTGTGTATGGAACTCCCAATTCTTGTGATCGCTTGCGGACTGGTAACCTTTCAACGGATGCAGCAGCCTCAGCACACGTTTCTGCTCTCGTCGATGGGCGTCCGGAGCGGGATCTGTCTGTGATGGAACTGGTTTCGGAAAGTTCTCTCTCCCATCGCTAAATCGTTTGCTTTGGTGGGGTCGGCTTGTTAAATCTTGCAACAAAATCCTTTTGGATGTCCTTCATTGATTTTCCTGTGTGATGTAGCTCATGTGCCCAGGTGCTCATGACAGTCCGTTCCTCCAAGGTATACATTGACTCATCAGCCATGGTTCATACTATCTGTAATGACACAATGAAAGACAAATCGTGAGAGGTACATCACTATCTGCACACAACTACTACTACCACTTAGAACTACTACTAAGTATCACTACGAACCACTACCACAGCACAGACTCGCATATCTACGGGGTAATGGGACTTTTGGTACACCCTGTAGAGTAGACGTAGCTGGGAGAGAAACTGGTAGACACTGGAAAGAGAGAAAGTCAAGAGTTGAGACGAACATAGGAAAAACGACAGAGCAGGATTATTAAAATACGGAAAGAAGTAGGAAAGCAGGAAATATAGAAAGAGGCGATTCAGACAACAGACAGAAACCTGGGAAAGCAGAGAATGAATATTAAGACATGAACATAATTAGGGAAGATAGAAAAAGTGGAGGTTCCAACAACAGACAGAAACCCGAGAAGACAGAGAAATGGAACAAAATCATATTGAGAGGAAGTAGTGCGAAAATAATAAGCCAGAAGGAAAAGACAAAGAAAGAAAATGTAAACTACAGCACAGCAGAAATATCGAAAGGCAGAGAAAGATTAAGATAGCAATTTAAAGCAAAACATAGTGAGAAATACGGATGTGTGGGTAGAAAACGAAGTAGGAGGCGTATTCGTAAAGTATGTACCGTTTGCAAATATTGCCGCTGTAGCGCTGCAGTCGCGACCGTGTGAGTTCTCGCTGACGTCCTTCATCCGTTAGTTAGCCACAGGCACGCGTGGGAGCTGGTCATGCTATTCTTCGTAGTTTTCTGAAGGTTTGAAATGTTCAAGAAAATCAATCGGCCCGCCGACTGCCAAATCCGGTCTGTGATTCGTTTTCTCAACGCAAGAATGGTCGAATTCTTGCCTAGAGGACAGACCACCAACAAAGATGCCTGCTGTGACACATTAATCCGGCTGCGTCGTGCAATTCAAAACAAAAGACGCGGAATGCTTAACGAAGGCATTGTGTTGCTTCACGACAATGCTCGTCCGCATACGGCTAAACAAACTCAAAATGTCATCACGTCATTCGGCTGGGAACGATTGTTCATCCGCCAACAGCCCTGACATGGCACCAAGTGACTACCATCTCTTTCTTCATCTGAAGAAGAAGTTTCTTGCTGGTCAGCGTTTCGACGAGGATGACGTCGAAGCAGCAGTGCAGGGATGGCTTTCGTCACAGGCGGAAACATTCTATGATGATGGGATACAAAAACTAGTGTCACGCTACGACAAATGCTTGAAGAAAGGTGGAAACTACGTAGAAAAGTAGTTTAATGCAATGCAAATAAAAAATGTACGAAACTATTTTACTTTATTTTTTACATCCTTTCGGTACTTACTATCCGAATAGTAGCATTTTAGAGTCAGAGAGAAAAAGACGAAGATAAAGTATGTTAAGACACGGACAGAAGTATGAAAGTATACGAAAGAAGAGAAGTGATAAAGTAAGAGAAGGGATAGTGAGGGGAACTAGATAAAACGGGGAAAACGCAAGAGAAAGGGAAAGAGAGTGCCAGAAAGACCGACAGGGAAGACACGTACCTCTGAAATAGGAAATGATCAATTCCGGTATCAACTGAATTGGGTATTGGAAAAAGATCTCCCACCTGTCATTTCTCTATCAAGATTCACAGGCTTCCGTAAGGGACGTTATCTTGGAGGGTGCAGGAAATATCGCCCTGCTATCATTACCCTGTCACATTCTTAATAAACATGTTCACCCTTCAGCCTTATTTTAACGCTGCCGGCTCTATAAAGAAATCGAATTTCCTCCGCCCTGCATGCAGGCAAGCCGTAGAAGTTCAGAATTGCAGTTTGTATTTTTTGGAAACACCCAGGTTAGAGAGTTGTTGGATACAGCTTTGTGTAGCTATGAACATCTACAGGGTGACGTTAGATAGTCTGGCACAAAACCCTTTTCTTTCGTCCATTCTCTCTCCCTCTATCTCTCTCTGTTCCCTTCATCCTCTCTTTCTCTCAATTCCTTTTATTCTTTATCTCTGTTCCCTTCATACTCTCTCTATAGATAATTATCTTTATTCCTTATCTCTGATCTCTTTATAATATCTCTCTCTGATTCCCTTTATTCTTTATCTCTGTTTCCGTCATACTCTCTCTCCCTAATTCTCTTTATTCCTTATCTCTGATCTCTTTATAATATCCCTCTCTGATTCCCTTTATTCGTTCTCTCTCTTTCTCTTTATTCTTTCTCTGTTCCCTTCATACTCTCTCTCTCTCTCTCTCTCTCTCTTTCTCTCTCTCTCTCTCTCTCTCGCTCTCTCTCTGATTCTACTTATTATTCACTCTGTTCCCTTCATACTTTCTCTCATTCTTTATTATTTTTCTCTGTTCTCTTCATTCTCTCTCTCTCTGTATATCTTTGTTCTTTCTCTCTGTTCCCTTCATACTCTCTCTTTCTCTCTCTCTGATTCTCTTTGTTCTTTCTCTCTGTTCCCGTCATACTCTCTCTCTCTCTATCTCTCTCTCTCTCTTTCTTTCTCTCTGATTATATTTATTATTTCTCTCTGCTCCCTTCATACTTTCTCTTCTTCTCTCATTCTCTATAATCCAGCTCTCTCTCTCTTGTTCTCTTCGTGATCCAAAACACCTAATGCCTTTTCCAGATATCGAAGCCCGAACCTGGATCCCTAATTGCACAACATAACACCTGACGTAATACGACCTAGAGGTGTACAACTGATCGCCTGGTACAGATTATAAAACAGAAATCATGTTGAAAACACCAGAAGGGTATCGACTCTTCAAGTGTCGACCTACCTATCGACGTATGTGAAAAATCGACAAGGAAGTTGAATCGTAGCATGGCTGGGTATTAGCGTGGGAGATCCACAATATGCTGAACAATTATTTCACCCCCAGGTGTCATTAGTGGTCAGCTGTTGCTGCGACCAGACACACATCCGCGACGCGCGTGAGCATTAACATGGCAGCCGAGAGGAAAACATGAGCCCCCTACCTGTGGACCACATGCAACAGGGAACGGATTGATCCCTCGCAAGAAACGCTGGTGGAGATTTGGGTGTCGCGTGTCAGTGTTTGCCCTCGACTTAATTGAGGATTGACAGGGAACACATTAACAAGCTTGTTGTTTCAGGCTGAAAGATGTGTTTACCTGCCTGTTTACAGCGCACTAAAGCGTCAGTTTTAAGAGACATTGGACAAAGTTACAAAGAGTTATGTGTCTGCTCGTGAGACGGCGTTACTTCCTTAAGGGGAAGAGTGGCAGTTTCGTACCAGTTGCGCATTTATTTCAATATCGTCGGAATGGGCACTGGTACTTAAAGAAAAAAACTCGGACAAGACTGGACAAGAGAGTATGAATTTCTCTCCATGTTGAAAGTGGAAGTGTTTTTCTTTTTTAAGCTACACACGATGTTTGAAACATATGATCAGTAAGTATTTACAGAATCTTATGTATTCCTTATGAGGAATCAACTTAAAAGTTACGGCAAAATAATATGGGACTTAACGACTTTTCCTACAACCATTGGCGTGCTCAGGATTTTCGAAAAGGGGGGGGGGGTTACGAACACTTTTTTTTTGGTAGTCTTCCCTCATTTTGCCATCTTTTCCTACATTCTTTTCTTAAAAATGCTGGGTCAAAGGGGGGTTATAACCCCCACCAACCCACCCTTGAGCACGCCACTGTCCACGACCAAGAAATTGTTCAACGTGTCCTTTTTCCGTCCATACACTTTTCTACGCCAGTGGATGTTAGATATTGCCGAGAGAACAACGAATAAAGTGCCTCCTAGGATAATTTTAGTTGTCACAGGGATGGGGGCGCTGCTATCACACCTAATGATGACAATTCATTCTTAGTTTTCACCGTTTAGATTCGGTGGCATCACCCACCTCAATAATCCACCGACGGTCGTATGAAATCTAAAATGAAAGATTCCCTGATAACAATATTATGTCAATTTCACGTCAGCATGGCGCGATATAAAGTAGCTGGGGATATAAGAGGGAGTGGGGCGACGCAGCCAAGATAACAATATCACGCCATATGCAAATTGTATAATTATGACAAAAGTTCTATGTGGAGAGGGGGCAGATAATCGAAGTAAAATCAATAAATCTTTCGCCAACTTGATCACATATAGTGCCTATTTTACTTCGCTTTTGCCTATTTCATGACGGTCTTTGCTAACTTCACGTGTAATTTTGGCCCATTTCACAAATCCTTCAATGTTGCTACTAAATATTAGCATTTCATTGGTTTGAATTCAACCCTGGGTGCAATATTTTTAGATATTGTTGATTCTTTTAAAAGCGACAATGCCTGCTAACGCATGCGGGAAATCTTGCCGGTGTCAAATCACCTTCCTTTCGAAGAACAGTCGTAAAACCCAGACAGGATCGTTTCGCTGAACTGATTGCCAGGGAGGGGGGGGGGATTGAAGCGTTAAACTGCCTCCTTACGGAAGGCGCTAACGCAGCGAGGGATATTTATGCCGACTAGCAACTTCCCGCCACTGGAGGGTAATTTGCATTCGAAATGGGATTTTTTTTCTTCAAACTTCCCTTTCATATTTCGCAAATTCCACACCTCGTTCCGTCTGCTTCGACAACCCTGGAATATGAAACATTGGCAGAAGGGAAGATATTAGTGGATGGGAACTTGTAGTGACTGCGAATTGGGATTCTAGAATCTAGATTCTAGATGCTCATCTTCCTCTTCTTTAGGATATGCCCTGTGAGAATATATCAGGGACTTCTTCATATTTAAGCGACTATCTCTTCGTTCCAATTGCAACCTAAACGCACAGCCATGAAATTTGGCGGGTGGCAGAAGTTCGCGCTGTTGCCACGTCGGTGCACAACCCCGTGTGTTCGGAGGTTTAAGATGTAACGAACCTGAGTGTTTAAGGTTTTATATTTGTAAATTGATAAGATTTTTAAATGTTACTTATTCCTAATAATGTGCACGATATCGCAGACATAGTTAGACTGGTAAAATGGTTGTTGGAAATTGTGCATATATTTTCAAATACGTCATAATATGTTCGTGTTGACGTCACTTTTCCATTCAAGAACAGTTTTCGGTTTTCTTCTTGCCGATAAGTTGAAAGTAAGGAACTAATTATGTAATTAGACTTTCGCGACTTGTGAATGAATTGCACAACGATAGTTTGAAAGTTCTAGTGTTTTAATTGTTCGTTTTATAAAATGTTATGAGAATTTGATATTTTCATCTTTTCCGGCTTTATGAGTGTTACGTACCTTTCAGTCTAACGCGGAATCTTTCACTTTGCTTCTCATGTCGTGACAAAAGACTCCTGCGACCACAAGGCGTGAAAATGAAAACTAACCTAAATGTAAGGTATATTTTTGAAAACACACTTACAGCAATCAAATTTTAAACCACACTATACAATTATTTCGACATTTTTTTGCCACTATTAAACCATTGGTATCGTTATTTTATCTTGTTGATAAATCTCTCCGTTTGTCAAATGTTGCCAGGTCCTGGTACATCAAGAGTAGTTTATCTGGCCATCTGACACTAGTTGTCTATGACGTCATTAACATTTGCCAAATTAAAAAGTGAACAAACACAACATTTCAACTAAACCACAAAGAACCACAGTGTAATGTCCAGGGCATTAGAAGAGGTTAGCTTGAAGAAAGGATTATCTATGGGTAAGCGGTTTGTAACCTTATATAATAGAATAATGCATATGGATGTGTGAACCTACAACGTTGTATAATTTCAGACATTAATGTAGTGATACTTGTTACCCAGAAAGCCCTGATGAGTTACAAAGAGTCTCATGTTCCCGACAAAAGGAGTAGCGGACTAACTTTGTGACGACTGGTGTCAAACAGGAGGACGTTGCAAAGGTTTCGTTGTAGAGTTGGTCTTTGTGATACAAACTGATAGTATTTGATCGAAAGGTCAGACACAAAAGTGCCACGCAGTGGTCGAACTAAGCAACGCAGCTCGGTTGACGTTGTCACACGTGAGCGGGAACTAGCGACTTTTGTCCTGCACTTACTTTGCTTTTCCCATATGTGGCACCAGCGCAATTCTGCCCAGCCGCCTATTTTCATGTTTAGGATACCTTTCCCAAGGACATGTTGGTCTTACTTGGGTGCTTTAAGATAGTTCTGCAAAAATATAACACTTTCGGTCATGGGTATCCAAAGAAAGAGGTTTTCGTCGTCCTATCTTAACCGTAGAATCTATTTGTTAATACGTACGTTATTTCTAGTCTGTTCGGGAAAAAGTACCTACGTCAAAAAATGCAATTTACAGCTTAGTTATTTATATTAATTATTTTAATAGTATTTTAATAGTAAACTTTACACATGCACAATATAAAATTTTAATGATAATATTTTATTTAATTGATTCAATAAGACTTAGAAGAAAGCGACAGAAAATCGCAGTATGTGACCCTAGATTTCGTCCTAGAGACATCACACAGTGGCGGCGATAAGGGTTAAAAAGAGCCCCTCAAGTAGTTCGTGCCACTTCGGTAGACGAGCACGTTCCCGAGTTCGAGTCTTAGCATTGCTCTACAAATCACAGGGTGTCCCGTAAGTCTGGACCCATAGGAGCTTTCAACAGGATGGCGCTCATCCGCATTGCGTGCTTACAGTGTGACATTACCTTAACACACAGTTACCTGCACATTGGACTGCACGCCGGGTATAAATGAAGTGGCCTCCAAGTAACCCAGATCTCACTCTGTTCAATCTGGTTTTGTGGGACAGCTAAAAGCCGTGGTACACAAGTTCAAAACTCGGTGCATTATCCTTCAAGAACGCACTATGCAGGCGTGTCAACAAGTTTCTACGACTGTCAACCATACAGTGTTGCAGGACGGGCACTTCGAAGAAACTCTGTAATTTGTGTACTCTTCTACCGTGGATACAGACTTATGGAGTACCCTGTATTTTACGACTGCGCCATTTCAATGAGGCACAAACGTGTAGGAAAGCATACGAGCTGTTTTCTCCCGTAACCCTCTTGGAGCATGTGAGGGTGGGATGGATATGGTTTTCTCATATTTTCCAGAAGGGTGGCATTACCTTAACACACAGTTACCTGCACATTGGACTGCACGCCGGGTATAAATGAAGTAGCCTCCAAGGAACCCAGATCTCACACCGTTTTGTGTATCAGAATACGACTCACGATCTTCACCATGAAATCGGTACATAACAAGAGGGTTCCGTCTCTGATTCATGATTATCTCTTCAATTGTCCTTTTGAAAATGAACTAAAATCGGAGCAATTTAGTAAACGAAGCGCTCGACGATACGCAAGAGAGTGTCAAAACAAAGGAAGCGCCTGCCTGGAATGATCCTTTCGTCCCCTTGATGAAGGACAATCGACCCAAACAAGCAGACGAATGGCTGCAATCAGTTGTACTCGCGCCGGAGAAAGCACGAAATGGCGCGAGAACGGAGCATTTTTTTTCCAGCTGGAATTTTTCTCCGGAACTATTTAAGCTGGTGGATCATCACTTCAACTGCCAGCCTGAATGTTCCATTTTCTTGTTGGAGGCCGGGGATTTTCCGGCCTCCGTGGCTAAGTGGTTAGCATATCGCGCTACAATGCCAGGGGTCCCGGGTTCGAATCACAGCCTGGAATGTTCTTTGTAAGAGTCCATCGATTTTATCATATCATCACCCTTTGCGGTTGGCCAAAAGTAGCAGAAGAGCGAAGTAAAATGAGCCAAATCGATGAATCAACAATTTTGGATTGATTGATTTATTTTACTTCGCCTTTCTGCCCTTTTTGGCTATAGCTCTTTTCAGTTCTTACGGCGGGCGCTCTAGAAGTTGGCAGGTGCGATGGTACAATTCAACATCCTTGGATGCAATGGTCTCTTCCATTGCATCGGCGGACAGTGGTCACTGCCAAAGAGGCACGGATATTAGGGTGCCGCTACCTTCAGGATTAAGAACTAATCCTTCAGTAGACACAACCAAATACCAATGAAACAATCACCACAGTCCGCCTCCAGCTAGCTAGTCGGTAGGGGTGGGACACCACTGAAGGTTTTCATTGCAAATAAAGATAATTACTTAAAACAAAAAAAAGACTGGAAACAATTTTACTTGAGTTTAATGCTGATTAAGATAAGTAAAGACGAAAGTTTTTAGATACAAAAGTTCTAGTAGTTTGTGATTGACATTTTCGAGAGGGGATGATTACTGAATCACCTGGGCTGGCGCACTGTTGTTTAATTTCGTTTTCTTACCCCTTTCATGGGTTCCTGGACGACACTGCCGTGGTGAAGCTCCTATTCTTGCGTCCTGTGGTCCTTTATCAAAACACCGGTTCTGCATTGGTCAAACCGATCCATTGGTGCATTTAGTCCTTGCTCACACTTATGTATTTTATAACACTGTCCGCACAATAAACTTGTACTGAAAATAAGCATAGCAACTTGGACGTCAACTTGTTTTTGTCACCTCACACACTTAGGTATCTTAACACTGTCCACCATAATATCTCTTACACTCGGTACTGCTTAGTGGTCACCGACGGATCTCGATGGTATTCGACACCTCCGTCCTTCACCGTACTCGAGCCAAAACTGTTTCCACAAAATTTAGAATGTTATGGTTATGCCGAAATTGAGTTGACTTTTTGAATTCTATTGGTGGAAATTTGGAGGGAAAAGTTACAAACAGCAAAGGACAGTTTGCAGTGATGTCAAACCTCCTGTGACTTCAGGCAATATATCCCCGCTACACCAAAGCAAAGTATCCAACCATATTATTATATTACTATAATTCTAGTGACACATCTTTGGAGTTTGCAACCAGTGCAGGAGGATGCAGACCAGATGATCGGGACGTATAAAAGGGGTTATTGTGAGACAATGAGTTTTATGACTTGTGTCGCCAGAATGGCTGGAGAGAGACACACAGTTGACAATAGCAGTGGCTGCCTCTGGGCCATTAGTGGAAAGATGAATAGAAGAGAGAGCTAGGGTTAGCCGATAGTTGCCAGATTTAAGATATTCGCAAGAACGTTTAGTGTAAAGACATAGGGATTTCAGAAGTAAAGATGGCTGTGATGCGAGGCTAGACTCGGGGCGAATCCGTCATGGGCCATGTGTGGCGATTTAGGGTTTGCGAGGGGGAATCTTACAGCAATACTGGCAAGAAGTTGCTGCGAAATCAGAGAAATGCTGGAAAACGTAGGAATATGAAGAAATGATAGAATTCTTGAATGATATTAGAAAATAATTAGAAATGAAATATAGATATGAACAGTGGTGGAAAAGAACTGTTCCACAGGGGAAGTGGGGAGCGGGGAAGCGACCAATCCAGGAAGATAAGAAACGTAGCGGTCAGTAGAACGAGTTTCACGTAGTGATTTTTCCGGCCGCGTCGTGTCTCTCGGCGCCACTGCTGTTGTCTGGTTGGTCTGTCGCGTAATCCCCGCTCCCCAGTTCCCCTGCCAGCTTCTAGAGCGCCCGCCGTAAGAACTGAAAAGAGCTATAATTTCGAAGATGAGGATGAATTGTGATAAGGCGATGTAGACGAATGGTCAGACACAAACACACATGGACGGCACACTAGTTCCGCAGAGCAGCGGTTCTGAAACTTTGTTCTCATTGTGCCCCTTTAGACGTAACTAAACGTCTAATGAACTCCCCACCATAGGATTTCCCCGAAAAGTGGGTTTTGGGTAACTTTTTTCGCTGCCTGATTAGTGCGAAGTTTTTTATATGTTTCAGGGGTGCATCTGCCATGTGGCTTTTGGGCAGTATGCGAAAAGATGGTAAATCATATGTTTATTATTTTATTGGATGTTCCTACGTTTACAATCTTTATGATTAGTTACAAAAATAAAAATGTGAAACATTTGTATGCTAAGAAGTATATATGAAGAACTAATTTCCATATATTTTTCCAGTTATTGAAGAAAGAGGACAATTTTGGAGGTTTTTTAATTGTAAATCCTCAGAGATTCTAGTGAGAAGGATGTGTCTGCATAGCCTGACACAGTTTCTTGATGTCTGGTTGTGCACTTGAAATTTTCAAGCGAAGATTCGGCTCCCAATTTAGTCTATTATAGATTTCAAACGAGTATTTTATTCCAAAACATATGAAACAAAGACAAGAGGGTCAGTGACAAAATCAGCCTCATTGTTGCTGTTGATTGTTAAAGCTATGGAGTCTGCTCCAAACACCTGCAGCAAGAATGTTGCCCTCTGGGTATTCTCGACAGTTCTCTTCCGAGCTGATCGCGTACCCCCTTCAAGTAGGTAATGTACCCCTGGGGTACGTGAACAACAGTTTCCTTATCTCTGATCTCTTTATAATATCTCCCTCTGATTCCCTTTATTCTTTATCTCTGTTCCCTTCATACTCTCTCTCCCTAATTCTCTTTATTCCTTATCTCTGATCTCTTTATAATATCTCTCTCTGATTCCCTTTATTCTTTCTCAGTCTTTATTCTTTCTCTCTGTTCCCTTCATACTCTCTCTTTCTGTCTCTCTGATTCTCTTTGTTCTTTATCTCTGTTCCCTTCATACTCTCTCTTTCTATCTCTCTCTCTCTCTCTCTCTCTCTATCTATCTCTATCTCTCTTTCTGATTTTTTCTCTCTGTTCCCTTCATACTCTCTCTCTGATTCTCTTTATTATTTCTTTCTGTTCCTTCATACTCTTTCTCTGATTCTCTTTATTATTTCTTTCTGTTCCTTAATACTCTCTCTCTGATTCTCTTTATTATTTCTTTCTGTTCCTTCATACTCTCTCTCTCTCTCTCTCTCTCTCTCTCTCTCTCTCTCTCTCTCTCTGATTATCTTTATTTTTACTCTCTGTTCCCTTCATACTCTCTCTCTCTCTCAGACGCGTGGGTCCAGGCGCCAGAGCCTCGTTAGTGTGCAAAACGCAGTCCAGGGTGCACTACGTAAGTGAGGCTGACATTTGGCGGGCGTGATAACAGATCACCCCTTACAATGGTGTAAAAGTACAGTAAAACCTCGTTAATCCGGACTAATGGGGGGGGATAAGTTGACCGGTTTAACGAAAGTCCGGATTAACTGAAATAATCTAAAAGAACAGTATGGTGTATTTGAATTTGAATTTATTACTCCATATAAACCATTGGTATTTGGAGGGTTCAGTACAGTTAATATAAAAAATATAATTACAAAATTTCTGTAATTTACAATCTAGATATTCACTAACGCTATAATATTCCTTATTAACTAATATTTTTTTTAAAAAAAAATATTTTTGAAACTTGTCATACTTTCTGCTTTTATATCATTTGGTAAATGGTTGAATATTTTAATTGCCATCTGTTGGGGTCCCTCTTGAACTAATGTTAGCCTGGTGAAGTAAGGCTTTAAGATCTGTTTATTTCGGGTGTTATATGTGTGTTCTATTGAACTTCGCAGCTCAATATTTTTTCTCGCATATGATGACATTTCATATATGTACAGAGAAGGGAGGGTTAATATTTTAAATTTCTTAAACAACGTTTTGCACGATTCCCTAGGCTTTATACCTGCTATAATCCTAATGGCTTGCTTTTGTTTTCTAAATGCTTCTAAACTTGCCGGTTGAGTTCCAGCAGAATTCTATTGCATAATTTATTAGTGAATGAAACATTGCATAATATACCTGAATTAATGAATGTGTATTAAGTGTTTGTTTTAATATCCTCAGTGCAAATATTTTGAATTTAGTTTTATAACGAGTATTTTTACATGGATTGACCAATTTAGATTTTCATTTATACATGTAGTTACTCCTAAAAATTTTGTTTCGCTAACTAATATTACTGGAAGATGGCTATTCTTTACTACATCTTTAATTTTATTGTTTTGTTTAGTGTGAAATAGCATAGGGCATAGGACTAAATACACTATACAGTACAGTAAAATGTAAAGCAATACTAGGATGTACGTATTCTTAGTCCTTACGGAGCAATATTTTCTTTTTTTGCCTGTCCGGATTAAGCGAAAGTAGACCTAGTGGCCGGGTACTGGGCCATCATTTGGAGCTCGAACCATCATTTGGAGCTCGATCGCCTTAATGGATTTTTCTTGTAAGGCATGAGCAGTGTTACCAAC
Source organism: Lepisma saccharinum (assembly GCF_977018435.1). NCBI lineage: Eukaryota > Metazoa > Arthropoda > Insecta > Zygentoma > Lepismatidae > Lepisma > Lepisma saccharinum. The sequence goes on from NC_139257.1 coordinate 26,252,266, forward strand.
TCCTTACCCGAAAAAATCACCAAGGTTGTGGCGCTTGTTGTAGCTTTTTATGATGTATATTTTGAGGGCAGAGTTGACAAAACTGTGGGGGGCACTGTAGCCTTTTATGAGGGGGGGTTTATTGTCCTCTGTTTACATCTGGCAACACTACCGTAGATTTTTTGACAGTGTTGTTAATTTATTGGGTTTTTTCACTGTAAATTTTCATCAAAGGACCTGAGGGGTCCATGTATTTTTTATGTCTGGCAATACTGTTGGGGGGCCTAGTGTTGGCGACACTGTGGGTTTACTGTAGCCTTTTATGAGGGGGTCTATTGCCCCCTTTTTATATTTGGCAATTTTATTGGATGTTCCTTTTTTTTTTTGAGGCTCGAAATTATTATTTGAGGCTTGAAATCATTATTTGATGCTCGTCGGTGTTGCCTACCCACTCTACAAAAATTCTACTATATCGTAACAATATGATTTTTCACTGGCTAAGCTAACCTACAAATAGGAATTGGCAGCACTGACTTATAAACCAACTGGGTCCTCTTGGCATGTTTTTTCATGATGTGTTGCTAGGCTATTGAGCATCTTGGCGTATACAATGTATATATTTTGAGAGGGGGGTTATAGCTTTTTACGCTGTACGAATACTGGAAGCTTGACAGTGACAACCAACAGAGTAGGTAACACTAGTTTCTGACAGTGAATTTAAAATAAAATATTAAACAAAATACATGAGTAAGCACTGTGATTACAAATAGTACCAGTGTTATGCCCCCCAACTCCAACTGGACAACTGGGGAAAATAATTGTACAACAATTTGTACCTAATTGTACAATACTTGTACCTAATTGAGAGAGCCTTCCCGTAACTTACTTCATGTACAATTTATATGTTTTTACAACTGTGAAAAGAAAGCATATGTGTTCTGTATGCACACATTTATTCTTATTTTTCGAAGTTGAATGAAAACACGTGTTTTTACGCTCTCGTAATACTGACCTTGCCCCAGTGATTTTAAATTGCTTCCATCCGCTTTTTTTTCTGTGTTATTTCCGCATGCACGCAACATTCGCTTTCAATAGACAGAAGGAGTTTTAGTATAGCAGGCTCCGAGTTTTACAATTTATTAAATTAAACAATAATTTATACAATAATAGAATATACTTGTACTTACCGAACACAAAATAATAAAAGCACATGTGAATCTTTGCGTGTGTTCATGTTATATGACGACTGAGTAAAAAAATAATGTTGATAAAGATAAAAGTTCCCGGTTCGACATCAGATGCATGCAAATTTTATGTTTTGCTCTCCAAAATCTTGATTTTTATGTTTGTGCTATTTGTCATACAGCAGAGGAGAAGAGGGGAGAGGGGAGGGGAGGGGGTACTATTAGCGCCATCTATTAGCAAACAATAGAAATAAAAAGTAGGGTCAAACTTTTTCAACACCCAAAAATTTTAAACGTCCTCGCGTAGTAATACGATCTAGCTGAAGATGTTTGAAGGAGTACTCTTAGTCGACGAAGCTAATTGCTAGGGCCCATATATTGCTAAAATGTTCTTTGATTTGCATATTTCTCATACCGCCATATGTTGTTCTAGTTGACTTCTTCCAAAAAATGCTAATTAACGAGAGTTAATTAAGCAAGGCAAGTAAAAGAAGCAAATAGAACAACATATGTGCCGGCGTGAGAATATGTAAAAATTCGATTCAGAGGTGGATCGAATTAAAATTGGGGGATATTTTGCATTTTTTCCCTATAATGTACAAAACATTTACCGTACATAATCTTTTCTATTTACAACAGTATAAAATAAGAGGAATGTGTGACAATATCCATATTAATTAGGAAGGTATGTCGTATGCTAGGTTAGCTAATTGTGTCTTCTACAGCTTCACTGTTTAGAGGAAAGATGGAAAAAGAGAGCTCTACAAAAACTAACGCTCTTAACAATATTGTACGCCCCGTGAAAATTACATATAAATAAGGCATAAGCGTATTATCTACTTTCATGTCAGATTTTCCCGACCTGTGAGCTGTAGTGTTTAGGTGACAAGCGACGCGCTCAAATATAATACCGTTGACAATATTGAACGCCCCGTGAAAATTATATATAAATAAGGCATAAGCGTATTATCTGCTTTCATGTCAGATTTTCCCGACCTGTGAGCTGTAGTGTTTAGGTGACAAGCGACGCGCTCAAATATAATACCGTTGACAATATTGAACGCCCCGTGAAAATTACATATAAATAAGGCATAAGCGTATTATCTACTTTCATGTCAGATTTTCCCAACCTGTGAGCTGTAGTGTTTAGGTGACAACCGACCTGCTCAAATATAATACCGTTGACAATATTGTACGCCCCGTGAAAATTATATATAAATAAGGCATAAGCGTATTATCTGCTTTCATGTCAGATTTTCCCGACCTGTGAGCTGTAGTGTTTAGGCGACAAGCGACCTGCTCAAATATAATACCGTTGACAATATTGAACGCCCCGTGAAAATTATATATAAATAAGGCATAAGCGTATTATCTACTTTCACGTCAGATTTTCCCAACCTGTGAGCTGTAGTGTTTAGGCGACAAGCGACCTGCTCAAATATGATACCGCTGACAATATTGTACGCCCCGTGAAAATTATATATAAATAAGGCATAAGCGTATTATCTACTTTCACGTCAGATTTTCCCGACCTGTGAGCTGTAGTGTTTAGGCGACAAGCGACCTGCTCAAATATAATACCGTTGACAATATTGAACGCCCCGTGAAAATTATATATAAATAAGGCATAAGCGTATTATCTACTTTCACGTCAGATTTTCCCAACCTGTGAGCTGTAGTGTTTAGGTGACAAGCGACCTGCTCAAATATGATACCGCTGACAATATTGAACGCCCCGTGAAAATTATATATAAATAAGGCATAAGCGTATTATCTACTTTCATGTCAGATTTTCCCGACCTGTGAGCTGTAGTGTTTAGGTGACAAGCGACGCGCTCAAATATAATACCGTTGACAATATTGAACGCCCCGTGAAAATTATATATAAATAAGGCATAAGCGTATTATCTACTTTCATGTCAGATTTTCCCGACCTGTGAGCTGTAGTGTTTAGGTGACAAGCGACGCGCTCAAATATAATACCGTTGACAATATTGAACGCCCCGTGAAAATTATATATAAATAAGGCATAAGCGTATTATCTGCTTTCATGTCAGATTTTCCCGACCTGTGAGCTGTAGTGTTTAGGTGACAAGCGACGCGCTCAAATATAATACCGTTGACAATATTGAACGCCCCGTGAAAATTACATATAAATAAGGCATAAACGTATTATCTGCTTTCATGTCAGATTTTCCCGACCTGTGAGCTGTAGTGTTTAGGTGACAAGCGACGCGCTCAAATATAATACCGTTGACAATATTGAACGCCCCGTGAAAATTACATATAAATAAGGCATAAGCGTATTATCTACTTTCATGTCAGATTTTCCCAACCTGTGAGCTGTAGTGTTTAGGTGACAACCGACCTGCTCAAATATAATACCGTTGACAATATTGTACGCCCCGTGAAAATTATATATAAATAAGGCATAAGCGTATTATCTGCTTTCATGTCAGATTTTCCCGACCTGTGAGCTGTAGTGTTTAGGCGACAAGCGACCTGCTCAAATATAATACCGTTGACAATATTGAACGCCCCGTGAAAATTATATATAAATAAGGCATAAACATATTATCTGCTTTCATGTCAGATTTTCCCGACCTGTGAGCTGTAGTGTTTAGGCGACAAGCGACCTGCTCAAATATGATACCGTTGACAATATTGAACGCCCCGTGAAAATTATATATAAATAAGGCATAAGCGTATTATCTACTTTCACGTCAGATTTTCCCAACCTGTGAGCTGTAGTGTTTAGGTGACAAGCGACCTGCTCAAATATGATACCGCTGACAATATTGAACGCCCCGTGAAAATTATATATAAATAAGGCATAAGCGTATTATCTACTTTCACGTCAGATTTTCCCAACCTGTGAGCTGTAGTGTTTAGGTGACAAGCGACCTGCTCAAATATGATACCGCTGACAATATTGTACGCCCCGTGAAAATTATATATAAATAAGGCATAAGCGTATTATCTACTTTCATGTCAGATTTTCCCAACCTGTGAGCTGTAGTGTTTAGGTGACAAGCGACGCGCTCAAATATAATACTGTCGACAATATATTGTACGTATATTGTATTGTATAGGAGACTAGAAGCATATAATTTGGCGAAAAAACCCAAATAAGGTCATAGAAAATAGTTAAAAAAAAAAGTGAGCAATTATATTTTGCATTGCACAGCATTTGGTATTAAATAACATACCCCCAAAAAATCTCTGCATTATGCGTTCTGTAAAAAATTGCCCTACGTGCCAAATTGGTGTGTCAAGTCAACATTTTCAAAGGCACTGTCGTACTTGTGTGCCGGGAAAGCGAATATGTGCAACCAAACTGTGCTCTAAGTGTGGAAAAAATATTTCTATTGACAACTTCAAGCGACACCAGCCTACTTGCAAGAGCACTGGAACATCTCTACCGCAACCTTCCAAGCGAAAGGTAGAAGTAACCTCCCTCGATGCATCGCCACCTGCCAAACGCGTCAAGCTGGCGAAGAAAGCAGACCAATTTGCGTTTGAGCATTTATTAGAAGACTTTAACATAACATTAGACAGCTCATGCGATGTGCGTAGTTTTCTGGAGAGCGAGCGAGCTAAGATAATATCCATCCTCAACGATGCATTGGCTACATACTCCATTAAATTCTATGCTGTGCTATGCTGCAAGTATAAAAAACCGTCTGATGAAATATATAAATTCTTCCATGCCACAAAAGCAAAAACACTGCATCAGGCAGATATCACTGACCTCGACAGCATCTACAACAAGTTTGTCGAGGAGTTTGTGGCAAAGCACGAGGAGCATCAGGCTAAAGGCTCGGGCGGTTCGCTGTGTGGCGACCCCCACGAACTTTGTCTGACACTTAGCAAGTTCCTACCACTGGCAGGGTCTAGCTATATTGCCCTGCCACCCGAGGTTGAAGCAAGGAAAGCTGTTCTCAATATTCAGAACAAAGACACCAAATGCTTCCTCTGGTCGGTGCTGGCAGCATTGCACCCTATACCTAGGGAAAACCACTCGTACCGTGTTGCACACTACAAGCAGTATGAGTCGGAACTGGAGGATGCAATGGCCGGGATTGCCTACCCTGTAGAAGTCTCGCATATTCGCAAGTTTGAGGTTCGTGCTCGTGACTTGTTGGGCCTACAATTAGCCATCAATGTTTACGGTCTCACCGAGAACAAAAATGAGGTCCACCCCATCCGGGTGAGCAACGTGGGCAACAACAACAAGGTACGAGAAATCAACCTCCTGCTCATCAAGGACGAGACCCATCACCATTACACCCTTATCCGTTCCCTCTCTCGGCTTGTTTCGAGCCAACGGAGCAAAGGCAAAACCCACGTCGAGGTGTGTCGCAGGTGCTTGGCTACATTTAATAATCGAGAACAGCAGGGTTACCGGCGCATCAGAGGTCCCAACATTGCTGCTGAGAAGCTAGCTCGCCACATGCTCTATTGTGGTACCAACGAGCCTGCACGAATTATCCTGCCCGAACCTGGTGCAGTAGAGTGCTTTCGCATGCACAGTGCTATGGTGAAGCATCCTGCCTATATTGTAGCAGACTTCGAGGCCTTTCTTCAACCTCTGTCTAACTGTGAGCCCAACCCCGAAACATCCTCTACCATTCCTTTCCAAATCCACGAGGCCTCGAGTTACTCCTATCTTGTGGTGTGGCGAGACCAACATATTGCCTCCGAGCCCTATGTGTATCGCGGTCCCGACCCGGTCAAACACTTCCTGGAGAGAATGCAACAGGAAGCCATCAAGATAGGGAAGGTGCTGTTGGCCCCCAAGCCCATGCTGCCTCTGTCTCCGGAAGACAAGCATCAGCACGAAATAGCTCTAAATTGTCCTGTTTGCAAGTCGGTTTTCACTGACGATAACAAAAAGGTCCACCACCATGACCATTATGGGACCGGAAGCTACATTGGCCCGTGGTGCAACAGATGTAACTTGAGAGCCAGGGACCCGCGCTTCATACCGGTCTTTTTTCACAATGGCTCGGGATATGATTTCCATCACTTGGTTACACATCTAGGGTACGACAATGCGAGAATCAATGTCCTGGCACAGAACGAGGAGCGTTATATTAGCGTCAGCAAGTGGGTGCCGATCCCCAACTCAAGCAGCAGCATCGAGCTTCGGTTCCTCGACTCTCTGAGGTTCCTCCAGGCAAGCCTCGATGCTCTTGCTGGGAAGCTCAGAGACGGCCAACTAGCTATTACTACATCAAGTTTCCCGAACTTAGATGTCACACTCATCAGACGTAAAGGGGTCTACCCCTACGAATACGTCACAGACCCTTCCAAGTTCGAAGAAGAGTTGCTGCCTCCCCAGGATAAGTTCTACAGCCAGCTGAGAGGTTCTGGTATTACCGACGAGGAGTACAAGCATGCTCAGTCTATGTGGGTCGAGTTGGGTTGCCGAACTTTCGGTGATTACCACGATGCATACCTGAAGCTTGATGTGACGCTTCTTGCCGATGTGTTCCAGGCGTTTCGGGCGACTGCGATAGACATTTACAACCTGGACCCTGTATATTTTTACAGCCTTCCTGGACTGGCATGGTCGGCCATGCTCCTGCTGACTAAAGTTAAACTTTCACTTATCTTCGATGTTGATATCATGCTTTTCATCGAGAGAGCTATCCGGGGCGGCATGGTCCAAGTGTCGCAACGCTTCGCACACGCCAACAATCACCACATGGCCACTGGTTACGACCCCTCCCAACCATCAAGCTACATCATGTACACTGATGTGAATAATCTTTACGGGCACTCCATGATGCAGCCACTCCCAACAGGACAGTTTGAGTGGGCTGATCCTTTATACCACGACATCGAAAGCTTCGACGATTCAGAACATGGGTTTTTTGCCGAGGTGGACCTTGACTTCCCCGAGAAGCTGCAGGATACATTCTGTGACCTCTCGCCTGCTCCGGAAGTCAAGTGCCCACCTGGCTCGGATCAACCGAAGCTCGTCATGGACTTGGAGCCCAAAAAGCGTTATGTGCTACACTACCGGAACCTCCAGTGGTTAATGCAGCAAGGGGTCTCGGTCAAAGCAGTTTACGACGTGCTCTTGTTCAGGCAGTCTCCATGGTTGAAGCCGTACATCGAACTGAACACCAAACATCGCACTGATGCCACTTCGGAACTTGATCGCGATTTTTTCAAATTAATGAACAATGCGGTATTTGGGAAGACCATGGAGAATGTGCGAAATCGCGTTGATGTGAGGTTGGTGACGAAGAAAACACAGTGTCGTCGACTTGTTGCAAGCCCGCTGTTTAGGTCTCGAACAATTTACAACGAACAGATGTCTCTGATTCACATGAACCGGGGCAAGGTGCTACTCAACAAGCCCATCTATGTGGGAGCTGCAGTTTTGGATCTGAGCAAGTTGTGCATGTTCGAGACATATTACGGCATACTACGTGCACACTACAACCACAATATCTCGCTGCTCTACACAGACACAGACAGCTTGGTGTACCATGTTCGCACGGCCGATGCGTATGGTGATATGGCCAAAGTTCCAGCTCTTGTCAAGCTCTTCGACACATCGGGCTATCCCCAGCTAAACCGGTATGGAATTCTGCCCCGGAACAAAAAAATACCCGGCAAACTCAAGGACGAGAAAGACGGGGATGTGATTGTGGAGTTTGCTGGACTTCGTGCCAAAGCCTATGCGATCCGGGCTGAGGGTTCAGTAACAAAAAAGGCAAAAGGTGTAAGCAGGCAAGTGGTTCGGGAGCACCTCAAGTTTGAGGATTACCTCGAGTGCCTCAGAACAAAATCGCCCATTCTACAAAAAGAGCATCGTATCCAAAGCGTCGATCATGTGCTTACAACTAATATTGTCAGGAAAGTTGCTCTGGATGCACACGACGACAAGAGGTGTATTCTTGAATGTGGGGTCCACACACTTCCGTGGGGCCACTATCGCCTCCAAACTAGTAAGGCCTGCCCAGAGTGCAACAAAAAGTAATAGGCAATGCGAAAAAAAACAAATTTTAATTTACTTCCACTTCCTCGATTACATCCATGCATGGCACAGCAAAATTAAACTTCTGGAAACTGCTAATTGCAATTTGTACTTATATATATAAAATTCCACATTTCTTATTGTGTGCTATTTTTTTTTATTTATTTAAAACTGTTCAGTCACTCTTTCATTCTTGACGTCATACACAAATGTTTTCTCTGCAATAAGAATGACACTGCACAGAGTATCTGCAGGCAAGGCATCGTGGAACTCGCATACAATCTTGATGTTGGTACGATCGTTGACCACAACCTTCTTCCTCTTAGATGTGTTGATGACGGTCATGGGTCTCCGTGCTTTGAATTCGCTGGGCGCGTAGTACACGTCCACGCTTCCCTCGGTCACGCGTTTGTAAGCCGTGTAAGCTTCGTAAAGTTTGAGGTAATCGTTTTTGGTCACGTCAAGGTTGTAATTCTCGCGCGGGAACACTTCGTTGCGTCCATTTTTGAGGTAAACGTTCTTGATCTTGCAGTCGTCGAACTTGCTGGAATCTTTTTCCTGATCGTTATCGCGTCCGGTCTGAAAAAGCACTACGACGAAATCTGGCATGTCGAACTGTATGTTGTTGAACTGCGTCGTCACGTCGAATTCCATGTGACTTCCCGACGCCATCTTCTGCACGCACTGGTAACCGTGAAAGTGAATCGGCACCTGCGGACTTTTCAAGATCTCCGCTTTGTACTTGAGGGCGTAGTTCGTTTCGTATTCCACCACCGGCATTCTCAATTCCATGCTCCGGATGACGCATTTCGCTGCTTCGGGTAAAGTGTTGGCTATCGGCGTGGTGCCGTCCGGACCCAAAGTAGCGTATCGCATCAGTGCGTCGTTGTCGTTGGCCGCTCTTCGAAACGTGATCCTCAGTCCTCCCTTCCACATGATCTCCTTGTAGTCCGAGAAGAAACCAGGCAGCAGACGCATGGGAAAGAGCACCGTGTGACTTTTCGTCGATATTTTGGTCCCGGCTTCGAATCCCCCGGCCTGGTAGTACGCTGCGTCCGTTTTGGATAATTTCAACGTTCCCACCGCCGTCGACGTGATGCCTGGATAATCTATTCTGTCGATGACGGTGTTGTGTTTCCTCACCTCCACCTGCGAGAACAGGTGAGGCACGAAGTTGTCCACGAGTATCAAGTTTGCTGCTGCGGGAAACGCGTCTCCGCCTTCCTTCTTCACCACGTCGAATTGAAGGTAGAGGTCCGCTCTGTGAGGATGAATAAACCCGTCGCCTACGTCCACGTCGTATTCGATCTCCCTGTTCGCTTCGTTCAGATTGGCGAACGTGCGACGGTTGGGAGGGAAAGATTGCAATTCGTAACTTTCGATTTGCTCCATTTTACATGTATGGTTATTTATTATACGTTGATCTCCACGATGGCCGTCGTAGTGGCACCTGCGAAATCCACCACGTCTCCTTTCTCGTTCGTCACCACCAACTCTATGTCGTCTATGCGGTTGCGACATACTGGAAAATAGATCGGCGAAGAGGGCGTGTAGATGATCGGTTCCATGAACTCGGAACTTGGTTTGAAAGTGGCTATGATTCCCGTCTGCTTGTGACTTCCTAACAATCCGTCCGAAGATTTCGTGATCATGCCTTCCGCCACGTTGCAGTGTACGTTCAGAGTCTCTATGGCCAAGAATTTAGGAATGTTGGTTGCTACGTGCTTGATGCCAGCTTCGAGTTTGGTGTCGTTCTCGAAACCTAAAAGTTCTCCCATGGTGCCCAGGTCCACGGTCTCCGTCGCGGATAGGATTTCCACTCTGTGCGTGACCGAATTTTGAGAAAGGTATGTGCCTTTGGGTAATTGAGCTTGCAAAGTGGAAAGATTGTATTGTCCTGGCGTGACGACGATGTGTTCGCTTCCGACGCTAATTTTGTTGTTGTGCTGCGTGACGTTAGGTATGAGGTACATGCTGTAGAATGCACGCAGAGCCACGGATTTAGGATAGACGATGTCGTCGTGCAGCGTGAGTTTCAAGATTGAAGATTCGCTCGTGAGATGGAACACGCCCATCCTAGTGATGCTGTTTGAGGTTCCACAATGCTTTCTGGAAATCCTCGATCGTAGGGTTATTTATTTTAGAGAGAAACGCGAGCACGGATAGGCAGAGATGGCCGCAGTTCACGTCTCCGAAATTTTGAATGCGTTCGTCGTTGTAGTATATAGAGGTTTTGTTCGTTTTCAGATAATGAATTAAATTTGTAGGTGGAACACCTCCGAAAGAATCGAAAACGAATGCTTTATCATCATTTTTGTGGTAACATATCCAATGCGTGCCTGGATTTTCTTGACCGTCCAAGTTGACTACTCCGCATTCTCTTCTTTTCACGCTTGAAGGTAACGAGTCGGACATAAAAACTCCTCTGAAGTGTTTGATTTGTAACGGTCCGATCAGAGATTCAATATCTCGGTTGGTGAGTGCTTCTGTTTCTTTTTTTTAAACTTTCTCATCACGCCCTTCCCCCCTTTCTTCTCCATGGCCAGGTTGTGACGTTTCTGTTCTTCCAACTCGGCCTTGTTCTTCTTCGAGTCGATGACGGTTTTCGCGATGGCGGCACTTCCGCCAGCCAAACTTCCAACGGCCCCCAATGCTGCCAGGATGGCCGGGATGCTGAATATGAAACCTCCGATTTTTTGCTGTTTCCGCGAACGCTGCAATCTTTTCAATTGAGGTGTGCTGAGCAGCAATTTCATTCCATGTCCTTTCGACAAGCAAGAACGTTTCTTCTCGCGTTGTTTCTTGGTGAGTAACCCATCGAGGGCACCTAGATTTTTAAGATTGGAGTATGGTATCTGGTACACGACACCTTTGGGCTTCATGTTGATGCTCTATGTGTTATTTTCACGGTATGTTATTTATATATATATTCTGAGATTTTTTTTTGTGTAGTTTTTTTACGGTATGTTATTTATATATTTTCAAGGCCTCGCAGTCGTTACACAAATTCTATTACGTGCTTCGTTTTCTTGCCAAGAAGTTCCTTTGTCCCCTTGTACACGATTCGAGTTTTGTTCTCGATTAAAATAGATAGCTTCTCGTCGGATAACATGTTAGCGTATCGATCTGGTAAAAATAGACTGTATTGTGCGTTGAGCAACAGGCGTACCTTGGGACCATACTGGGTAGAAACGATTGAACCGGAAGTTATCGTGTAAGGTTTGTCGACTTCCAATTCCTGAATTTTTACATACTCGACTGACAAATTTAGCATTTGTTTTAATGCTTGGAGATCGCTCATTTTTTCAGTTGTCAGAGTGTTAGAGAGAAATTTAATTGCTTTTTTTTCACGATGTGTGTTATTTATATATACCGAAGATTATTTTTTTACGATGTGTGTTATTTATATATCAAGTTTTTTTTTACGGTATGTTATTTATATACCCCACCCCAATTTTTGTTTCGTGTTCATGGCGATGGTGGTACCCAGTGCGGCGACCCGTTCACCCAGCGATGCGTCTCTGCTCACGAACCTTTCGAAAGCTGCATGTTCCAATTTTTTGTCTGCTTCGTGACGAGCGTCCAGATCCGTCTGCGTGGTGTTGTAGGCGATGTCGTGATCTTTGCATGCCGCGTCCAACGGATTCACACCCTTGTCTCCTCTCTCCAATCTTTTTTCGAGTTTGGTGCCCGGTCCGCAGTACTGGTAGCCAGGTAGATGCATCTCGAAAGGTAACTTGTTGATGATGTCGTTCACGAGTCCCTTTCCTTCGGCCACGTTCCAGAATTTCGGAGGCAGCGTGTTGATGATTTTGATCAGGTAACCTATGCCCTTGTCGTCGTTCACGATGAAGTTGGAAAGTTTCGTGCTGATCATGTCCACGATGCCAACCTTCTCGTTGTAGAAATTACGGTTACCTGCATTCTCTTCGCCGGCTATCACCAACAATCGGTCCACGAGTTTCCTAACGTCGTCCACCCAAACGAATTCTTTGGGTAACGTGTTGTAGCGTTTGACGCCGCTGCCTGTTTTGACCTGGTTCCAAATCGGTTTGATGAGATTCCTGTACTTCTCGCCGCTGCTCGATTTCACCCTATTCTGCGAGGCGTCGTTGTTCTGGTACAAGGCATCCGTCATGATCAGAATTTCCTTGTAACTTTGGTAATCTTCGTCGGTGTAATCTTTCGGCTGCTTTTTGGCGACGAGTTCCCACAGTCCCACCGTACCCGGATACCTGTTCCAACTATCCTTGTCGCCTAAATTGACTTTAATGTCGTTGCCTTCGAAGGTCACCTTCGATTTCCCAATCTTCCACACCACACCGCCGCCTTCGTTGGTTTCCATGCTGGGATACAATCAGAACACTTCATCCTTGTCGAATTTCCCCGTGCTCAGGTAGTCTCGTGCCAAAGGTCCCAACTCGATTTTATCCGAAGACGACGTGCTGCCTATGGCTCGACGTCCTGCCGGTGCATCCTTCAGTTCGAACGGCGTCGAAGGAATGCTCGAAATGGGTGTGGGTACGGCGTAACTTTTAGCTGCGAGCGGTACGAGTTCATTGATCAAATTTTTATTTTGTTCCGTGACACTTTTAATTTCTTTACCTAGACTGCTGATGGCATCGATCACGGGTTGATCCTGACGTTTCTTCTCTTCGTAGAATCCGCGATTCTCGGATTTCCAACCTTTGAAGCGTTTCGCGAGGTAATCGCGAAGCTTGAGATTTTCGTCCTCGATTTTTCGTTTCGTCATGACGTTATTTATATACGTCGTTTCTCACAACGTTGCAACGTTTAGAAAGTCGTTGATTTTGTTTCTGTATTTTCCGTCGTTGGGTTTCCTCGTCATGTCGATCGTCGCGAATCCGAAATCGTCACCGTTCCAGCAAGTAGAGCAGCAGCGTTCCGAAAATTGATTGTAGTTCATGTCTCCGCCTACGTAGTCATCGTGCGCGTGCTTGAGGTTGGTGTGATCTTGACGAAACAAACATATGAAATTGGCGTTGTCGCGCACTAACTGTTTTGGAATTTTGGAAAACGTTTGAGCTAGGTAAAAACAATCCATTCCTTTGTGACGACCTTGCGTGAAAAAGTTGCGAATTTCATTTTGATTTTCCAGGATGGCGTCGTCGAACACGACGACTGAATTTTCACGACAATCGTCGAGTGGTTTTATTTCCGAGGCGAATGTTGCAATGTCCAGACCATCGTACAGTTTCATCAGTTGCTGGTATTTGGATTGCTCCAAACTTTTCGAGAACACGTACAGGTGCCTGTTCTTCCAATTTAACCAATTCGGTGCGAGGAGAAAATTGTCCACGAGCAGTGTCGTTTTCCCACACCCCGAAGGACCTACGATCAGACAGCGGATGCTGTCGGGAAGCAACTCGCCGTTCTTTTTCTTCGTTTGACTTTCCGGATCCGGTAGACGCTTCACCACGTTCCACGTACTCACAAGATCACTTCGTCCGCGTCGATCCAACTCTTTTCCGGAAGTCCCAGCCATTTGACAAACAGTTTGTCACCTTTCCTACGCAATACTTTCTCGATGAGGTACGTGTCGGGGTGTTTTGTTTTAGAGAGTTCCTTTTCGTAAAATCTTCCTTTCAAAATCTCGCCGCTACTATCTTTTATTATATACGTGTGTTGGTTTCCAGGTAGAACTCGAACCACCGTAAAAAGTTCCGTGCTCCAATTTTTTGTGAATCCCTTCTCGAAGGTGCGTTTGAATTTGCTGATCCTCACCTGGTCTCCAATTTTGTATTTAGCTTTTTTTGTCGTGGGAGTGTACTTTGGACAGTAAACGGTAGAAATTAAACGCTGCTCGTCAGATTTGGTAACGTCAGCTGGCTTCATGCCTATTGTTCTGTGTACTGTATCATTATAGGTGTCGACGAGTTCCGGCAGGATGTCGACCCATTTGTAATTTCCCCGAAGCGTGAATCGTTTCCACATGTGTGTTTTCAAGGTTCGATTGAATCTTTCCACGATGCTGGCTTTGATGTGACTGAAGCTCGAATAATGTCGAATGCCACGTTTTTGAATAAACTTTTGGAATACGGCGTTGTAAAATTCTTTACCGTTGTCTGTTTGCAGAAACCGTGGTCGTCTGCCGCCGCTTTCGCGAAAAATTAATTTGAATGCTTCCGTGACGCACGTTCCTGTTTTCGCCTTCAAAGGTAGAGCCCATGCGAATTTCGAAAACGTGTCTATGACGGTGAGGAGGTACTTGTTGCCCTTGTTCAATTTATGCACGTTTTTCAAATTGCCGCTGCTCATCTCCACGAGGTCGCTTTGCCAGAGGTCGTCGATGCCCTTGGTTACCACGGCCAAACGTTCGTAGTTGCGGCGTGCAGGTTTATGCAATTCTTCGACGATGGCCTGCCTAGACATTTTTTTAGAGATTACGTTTCAAGAGAAGCACCAGCGTGATGGGATTCAAAGAGGGTGGTACTTCGCTCGTGTTTTGAATGATCAGCTTATCGCCGGCACTCACGTCGAAAACGGTGAGATCTTCGTCTTCGTGTATTTCATATATGTTGCGCGTTTCGTTCCAACGTGCCAGAGGAATGTTTCCTGCTTTCTGGACACCACGATTCGATATCAAAGTCATGGTGGGAACGCTAGCTTTTCTACCGTGAGACCAGTACGAAAATTCGTTTATCTGAATCGTGCCATCGAGGAGAAACTTGTAGTACGGATGATAAGGATGCAACATGTACAGTTTGTTACCTTCGACGAACGTGGAGATTCTCTGTTGATTGGGCACGCTGTTGATTTCGATGGCTTGCAGAGAATGCAGTTTAGCGAATTTAGTGTCGACGCCGAGCAGATTACTGTGAACTTGTCCGAGTTTATTTTCGATGGGTAGCAAATGCTCGACTATGGTATCCGTTACGGCAGAAAACGACGGTTTGATTTTCACTTCCACGTTCAACTGCTTGTAGTTTTCGTTGAGTTCTTGCAACTTGGCACCGAAAGAGGCCAGCGTCGATTCCTGCGTGGATTCCAGCACTCCAACTTGATCTCTGATGTTGACGACGATGTTCTGAAGGTTCTCGACTTGATTCAATTTCGAGCTCTTCTCGGTAAGATCGTTCACGATGCTTCGCATCTCTGTAAACTGCGCGTGAAGGTCGGCGACGCTCTGCGAAGTGGGCAGCGTCGACACCAGCGAACTAATTTCGTCTCGAATCTGTTCCACGTTCGCCGTTTCCGTTTCTAGTCGTTTCAGCATTCGAGATATGTTTCTTTTCAAAGCGTGCAATTCTTTGGAGGTGGGGAGATTGGCCACTTTACTCTCGAGATCGCTCAATGAACTTTTGATGTCGCTCGAATCGGATAGTGCCGTCACCGCCGTTTTCAATTTTTCCAAATCTTCGCTCGAAGGCACGCTCGTCCGTAACGATTCCAAGTCACCC
The DNA here is from genome assembly GCF_977018435.1 of Lepisma saccharinum. Classification (NCBI taxonomy): domain Eukaryota; kingdom Metazoa; phylum Arthropoda; class Insecta; order Zygentoma; family Lepismatidae; genus Lepisma; species Lepisma saccharinum. Next base: position 26,267,844 of record NC_139257.1, read on the forward strand.
TGTATGTTGTCGAGTACGTGATGAAAATGAGCGAGATTCGTTTCGACGTTTAAATTTTCTAAATATTCGATTTTATGCTGAACCGTGCTCAACGTGTCTTGAATGCTCGTCAACGCTCTCGCTTCAGCGTGAATATTTTTAATTTCTTCGTTGATCAATTCCAAGGACGCCTGAAGCGTGGCGATGGTGGTTTGAATGTGTTCGAAATCTTGATAGGCCTCCAATTGAATTTTTATGTTCGCGACGCTTTTACCGATGACCTGCAGTTCGTCCGACGATGGTAGGTTCGTCATTGTATCTTCCAAAGTCTGCAACTTGGATTTAATTTCTTCCAACGTGCTGGTGAATTCTTCTTGTAATTTGGAAACGACGACATGCAAGCGTTCTGCGTCTATATCGTTCACGACGGTTTGAAGTTCGGAGAAATTCTTTTCTATTGCGGAAGTTCGTTCTTCGATTTCGAGTTTCAATTTTTCCAAATCTTCATTTTTCGATTGAAATTGCTGTAATTTGGCCAAATCATTTTGAAGCGAATCCACGCTCAACTGTATATTTTGAACGCTGTCGTAAGAAGGTACGTCGACATAATTTTTTATGAGCGTTTTCAGTTCGGAATCGATTTTCAGAATGGGGTCGAGACATTGCGTTTGCAGCGTAGCGATTTCCGACTCTAAACTTTTGTTTAAGGTCTCCTGCAAAGCAATCAAATCGGTCCTCAACTTCTTAACTCGAATGTCCAACATGAGAATCTCTTCTGCGTGGTCTACACGCTTGGTGTTGCCGAAAATGTCGTTAGGCATTTTGTTAACGGTTATTTATAATAGGATAGACGATTCGTAATTCTACAAAAAGAGGAATGAGTTTGTCGTAATCTCCGAGAAGTTCCACGTACAGGTAATCTCCTGCAGAAACATCGTACGTAATGTTAGAAAGCATCTTGTCGTGCTTGATTCGAAAAATATTCTTGCCGGTAGAAATTTTGATTTCGCCTGCGTTTTCCGGATTCACGGTGATTTGAAGTTTCCCGTCGATCGGAATTTCGTAGAAATGTAAATTGTTATTAAAAACATAAAACATCTTGCCCACATCGTCATTCAGTTTCGTCCAAATGCTGTTGAGATGAACAATCAGTAAACCATTGAGTTTAGATAATACGGAAGGTAAGAGGTTATTAGAATTTGGTGGTGCAGTCTCCATGTTGATCTGTTTGCGGAAGCCAAAAAGATTCATTGTCTTTGTTAGTTATTTAAGAATACGGTCAAAGTTTTTTTGTAATGACACGCAAAGTTTTTTTTGTTTGCGTGCGTCACAATACAGGCACGCGCGCGCACGTGTGTGTGTGCGACACATTGTTCCCGAAAGAGGTTTACAAAAGTCACGATATATAAACATTTGGTCCCACAGTTGGAAAATTACGATAAGTTGCATTCAAAAGTTTCAAAATATCATATAGTAGAATTTTTGTAGAGTGGGTAGGCAACACCGACGAGCCTCAAATAATAATTCAAGACTCGTCGGTGTTACCAATTCCTATTTGTAGGTTAGCTTAGCCAGTGAAAGATCATATAGTGGAATTTTCTTCGGATGGGTTGGCAAAACCCAAACCTCAAAAAAGGAACATCCAATAAAATTGCCAAATATAAAAAGGGGGCAATAGACCCCCTCATAAAAGGCTACAGTAAACCCACAGTGTCGCCAACACTAGGCCCCCCAACAGTATTGCCAGACATAAAAAATACATGGACCCCTCAGGTCCTTTGATGAAAATTTACAGTGAAAAAACCCAATAAATTAACAACACTGTCAAAAAATCTACGGTAGTGTTGCCAGATGTAAACAGAGGACAATAAACCCCCCCCTCATAAAAGGCTACAGTGCCCCCCACAGTGTTGTCAACTCCGCCCTCAAAATATACATCATAAAAAGCTACAACAAGCGCCACAACCTTGGTGATTTTTTCGGGTAAGGAGTTGGTAACACTGCTCATGCCTTACAAGAAAAATCCATTAAGGCGATCGAGCTCCAAATGATGGTTCGAGCTCCAAATGATGGCCCAGTACCCGGCCACTAGGTCTACTAGCGAAGTCCGGCTTATCGGGGTCCGAATTAACGAGGTTTTACTGTAGTTTCTGTTTTGAAATATTTATTCTGTAAGCTTAAAACATATGACTGCAGTGCAACTTTCAAAACTTACATCTGCAATACTAAGTAAAACAGTTGTATAGAATATAGTAATATATTAGGGTAAATTCTTATCTCCGGAAAACGGATGAAAATTGCTAGTTAATTTAATTTTAATATTCGTACTTACGTATTCTGCATTGAGAAACATTGTTGAAGGTGGAATTTCGCTTATTTCATGGAAATAAGCTCTATTTCCGACATATCGAGTAAGTTTTCTTCGTTTCTTTTTCCCTTCGGTAACACGCTAAATGGCGGTCACAGTTTCACTACCGTAGTCGGCATGCAGTGTTTCCACCCCACTCCACCCAAAAATACCTACGTAGCCCCACAAACCATTGCCGCATAGCCCCACGAACCATTTCCGGTAAGGTTAGGTTAGGTTGGGTCACGTTTAGGTTAGAATAGTTAAAAATTGGTTTTAAAAAATTCCGTAGCCCCACACACCATTCTCGCATAGCCCCACGAACCATTGATACATAGCCCCACAAATCATTTGCGGAAACGTACCTTCTTCAGTTAAAAAAAAAAAACGTGTTTGGAAACACTGACCGGCATTGACCGTGATTACGTCATCACACACAGGCTACATCCAGCTGAAAGGAAATGGATGTAACAGCTTTCGTGCATCGGTTACACATTTATATCGAAAAATAGATGATTTACCGGCAAAATTCAATGAACGATGCGAGAAAACACTTCCCCGAACTTCATCAAGGATAAAGAAACTGCATTCGGTAAGTAATTTCTCCCGTAAATTTGAAGAAATCCGTTTTCCGGATATAAGAAATTTACCTTATATTAGATACTAGCTTAAAGCTCAAAATTAATGAGGCTGCTCCCTATATAAGATTTCAGTCATAACATTTAGATCAACTTATGCTATGTGCGTAGTATATTTTTAATATTTTTACCACATTTCAAATATCTGGTTTTTAGTTAACTTTGTGACCCTTTCGAAGTAATTTTCCCCAGTGGAGGCCCGAGGCTGTAGCCCCAACCCCTCCAAAATCCGGGATTGTCCACATGCTATGTTGAAAACACAGCTAACTGCTGTTTTTTTTTTCAGTATAACACTCGCAAAATGCTTCAAAGTGCAAACGGTTAACCATGATTCCCCATCAAGTCTCATTATATTGACTCACAACTTCTCAGCTAGAGTCTCAACCGCTTTCACCCGAGCTCCCAAGGACGAAATTCCATCCCCCAGTTGACAGACTGCAGAACTTTCCCCGCAGGGCCTCCAGGGGATCTTGGAAAGGTTATGATGTTATTTCTCTTACCTGCAGGAGATTGGCTCAACCAGCAGATATTTAGCTCCCTCTCTAATTCCTTATTTCGTTAAGAAGCAGCGTCTAAAAGCCCTGATTGCGGCAGGGGCTTGGTTTTCTTCCTAGTTAAAAGAAGTTTTTGGTAGTTGGATTATGTTTCATTTAATGGAGTTTGCTCTGGGATGTTTTGCAACAAGTTTACCCTGAGGAAATGTACTCTGGGCAATCTTAAGAAACAGTGTTCCAATTCTAATTGCTCCCAAACTGAAAGAAGAAAGTTGAAGATGATCTGAACGAACACACGGACGCCTGCAGTAATTTTTTATAAGGTAGGTCGATATCATTTCAGCCTAAAGAAACAAACTTTTCAAGGGATAGAAAAGAAATATGCGAACATTTTTTTCTAACAGGACTGTACCACTCTAATTTTCCATGGCTGCTGCTGCATCTTCCTAAAGGTATCCACTTGATTCTCACAAGTTTAATGAATGAAAAAAGGAAGAGATAATAATGAAGCGAGGTGGAAATAAACATGAATAGAAATAAAGAAGCGAGTGGAAGAGAGAAAGAAGCGATAGAAAGAGGAGAGAGAAATTGTTATATATAAATCACAGGGTGCATATCAGTCAAGAAAAAGTCGAGAAATCAACAGGTAGATGAAGAAAGTCAATAACTTATGCTTGTGGAGAATTTTTGATATTTTATTTTACAGAATAGTGAATTTACACGGTTATCCATTTGAGTATGGATAAAATATAGAGTAGACCGGGGCAAAAGCCCGCCCCTAAGGAATTTTGAAATTTTGACAAAATGTGTGAAACCTTTCTAATCAAACCTTTATTGACTGAGATAAACTGGAGTTAGAAGAACACAGTGGAATGTTAGTTGTACACAAAGAAAAAAATGTATATGTAATTCAAGAAAAAAACAACATAGTATTGCATTTTGGGATTTTTGCCCCAGGCCTAGGGTAAAAGTCCCCAACGCACTGGGGTAAATGTCCCCACGTCTAAACAGACCTACAAGTCTTCAATTAGGCTAACAATGTTCACATGTGGATTCACAAATACCTTCATATGCTGAGCAGCCCTCATGCCACGAACCCCTACAGCGATGACACTGGATCCAATCTTCAACAGGGGGATCTGAAAATGCTTCACCACAACCAGGACATGTCGTATTCGAGTCATCTGATGGGACCTTTTTGACCACCTTTATTGTGTTCGTTTTGCGAAATACTTTTACACCGGACTTGGCTTTTTGCATGCTTTCCTCTTCGGTTTTTTGTTTATCAAGAGTAGATTTATACAGTGATCCGGGGATAATTTCAGATTTTTTTCCTACACATCTTCGTTTTATTTTTCTGTAACTCGTGGAAGCGGTCGTATTTCTCTTGGTGAAACATGGTGTGACGATTGTGATGTTGGAGACTTTTCGTCTTCGTCGCTCGATTGTGTGTCGGACAGTAAGTGAATGGGGAATCTTACCCGTGAGTGTTTGACTCGTACAATCTGTTTGGTGGTGTCATCTAGCGATGCCTTTGGGAAGTATGTTGCACACATTGAAAACAATTAATGGTCTCTTATATGTTCCAGTCAGGAGTAGTTGTTTTCATTAAGTTAAATAATATGTCTACATATTCACGTGCTTATGTAATATTACATCACCCAAGGAAAAAACGTATCTTACCTCATAGTAGAGTTGATTTTATTTGCTTCTGTTCCAAACTGCGTCAATACAATGCGGCCATGACACTGTCCTCTGGTGGGTTGCAGTGGTGCCAACTGTGTTTCTTTATCATACTATTATTACGAATTATGACTTTTGCCCCGGTTTACTCTAGCATTAATAAAAACGTAAATGTGATAGTAGGAAAATGTTCGTGTTGGTGTTTTCATGCTGTAGTGTGTTGGCATCAATGAATGTTCAATCGTCGTTGGTGTGGTAGTGGGGGGCCAATTGCTTGGCCTCCCAACTCCCCAGATTTAACCCCTCCAGACGTCTTCGTCTGGAATTTCGTTAAAGACACTGTCTATTCACAGAAACCCACAGACATTGATGATTTGAAACTCAAAATCACACAGGCTTTCGTCAGAATCACACCAAAAATGTTACACCAGACGTGGAATGAATTGAATCACTGTTATGAGTTGTGCAGAGTTCGCAATGGAGGCAATGTAGAAATCTGAAAACTGTACCAAAGGATGGCGAAAACAAGAAGAAAACACGAGGAACGTAAAACGAAAATGATAAGAGATAATCTTGGGGACATCTATAGAAAAACTCTTCCCCTCGAGAGATCAGAGGCGTTTCTCTGACCCTTTCTCCCCCACATGGCCGCGAGAAAAGAGCCATGTTTACAGTTTAAAATATGACCAAATATAGGCGCTAGTGACAAATACAGGGTGTTTCACTTGCTCTCGGCCCCTGATTTTCGCTTATAAAAATCAAACTATTGGTCATAAGAGTAGTGTATATTAGTCGTTTCAACGCAGTACTTAGTAGGTATGCCTTTTTTTTATCAATTGAATATCACTTTTTGACATATTTTGACAATTTTTTGTCGATGTTTTAGCGTTTAGCGATGTTTTAGTACAAATTTTCACCATACTCATTTTTTTTCTACTCGTACTTGGTAGGTATATTATGATCTTACGTGATACAACTTAACCTATCCTTTTTTTACGATTATTTAATTTTTTTTACGATCCTAAGTGATATAACTTAACCTATCATTTTTTTATTTATGCACTGTTTGAACGTTATTATTTGATGATCATATTTTGTAGGTATTTTTTTTATCAATCGAATATAAGTTTTTGACATATTTTGACAATTTTTTGTCGATGTTTTAGCGTTTAGCGATGTTTTAGTACAAATTTTCACTGCACTCATTTTTTCCATTTATACTTGGTAGGTATATCACGATCTTACGTGATACAACTTAACCTATCTTTTTTTTTTACGATCCTAAGTGATATAACTTAACCTATCATTTTTTTATTTACGCACCGAACTAACCTTCAAGGGGGACTCTGTTTGTTTTAATATTTCAGTATTATAAGGTTTTCACAAATTTTATATAACCTAAAATGTGTTGGATGTTGATTTTTAGTATGTGGCAATTTTTTATGAATTTTAAAACTGCTCTGTGACCCTCTCGTTCTTCACGTCGTAGGCGAAGGACTTCTCTGCAATCAGGATGACACTGCATAGGGTATCCTCGGGCAAGGCGTCGTGGAACTCGCAGACGACCTTGATGTTGGTTCGATCGTTGACCACAACCTTCTTTCTCTTAGATGTGTTGATGACGGTCATGGGTCTCCGTGCTTTGAACTCGCTGGGCGTGTAGTACATGTCCACGCTTCCCTCGGTCACGCGTTTGTAAGCCGAGAACGCTTCGTAAAGTTTGAGGTAATCGTTTTTGGTCACGTCGAGGTTGTAATTCTCGCGCGGGAACACTTCGTTGCGTCCATTCTTCAGATAAACGTTCTTGATCTTGCAGTCGTCGAACTTGCTGGAATCTTTCTCCTGGTTGTTATCGCGCCCGGTCTGAAAAAGCACTACGACGAAATCTGGCATGTCGAACTGTATGTTGTTGAACTGCGTCGTCACGTCGAATTCCATGTGACTTCCCGACGCCATCTTCTGCACGCACTGGTAACCGTGAAAGTGAATCAACACCTGCGGACTTTTTAAGATCTCCGCTTTGTACTTGAGGGCGTAGTTTGTTTCGTATTCCACCACCGGCATTCTCAATTCCATGCTCCGGATGATGCATTTCGCTGCTTCGGGTAAAGTATTGGCTATCGGCGTGGTGCCGTCCGGACCCAAAGTAGCGTATCGCATCAGTGCGTCGTTGTCGTTGGCCGCTCTTCGAAACGTGACCCTCAGTCCTCCCTTCCACATGATCTCCTTGTAGTCCGAGAAGAAACCAGGCAGCAGACGCATGGGAAAGAGCACCGTGTGACTTCTCGTCGATATTTTGGCCCCGGCTTCGAATCCCCCGGCCTGGTAGTACGCTGCGTCCGTTTTGGATAATTTCAAAGTTCCCACCGCCGTCGACGTGATGCCTGGATAATCTATTCTGTCGATGACGGTGTTGTGTTTCCTCACCTCCACCTGCGAGAACAGGTGAGGCACGAAGTTGTCCACGAGTATTAAGTTTGCTGCTGCAGGAAACGCGTCTCCGCTTTCCTTCTTCACCACGTCGAATTGAAGGTAGAGGTCTGCTCTGTGAGGATGAACGAACCCGTCGCCTACGTCCACGTCGTATTCGATCTCCCTGTTCGCCTCGTTCAGATTGGCGAACGTGCGACGGTTGGGAGGGAAAGATTGCAATTCGTAACTTTCGATTTGCTCCATTTTACATGTATGGTTATTTATTATACGTTGATCTCCACGATGGCCGTCGTAGTGGCACCTGCGAAATCCACCACGTCTCCTTTCTCGTTCGTCACCACCAACTCTATGTCGTCTATGCGGTTGCGACATACTGGAAAATAGATCGGCGAAGAGGGCGTGTAGATGATCGGTTCCATGAACTCGGAACTTGGTTTGAACGTGGCTATGATTCCCGTCTGCTTGTGACTTCCTAACAATCCGTCCGAAGATTTCGTGATCATACCTTCGGCTACGTTACAGTGTACGTTCAGAGTCTCTATGGCCAAGAATTTAGGAATGTTGGTTGCTACGTGCTTGATGCCAGCTTCGAGTTTGGTGTTGTTCTCGAAACCTAAAAGTTCTCCCATGGTGCCCAGGTCCACGGTCTCCGTCGCGGATAGGATTTCCACTCTGTGCGTGACCGAATTTTGAGAAAGGTATGTGCCTTTGGGTAATTGAGCTTGCAAAGTGGAAAGATTGTATTGTCCTGGCGTGACGACGATGTGTTCGCTTCCGACGCTAATTTTGTTGTTGTGCTGCGTGACGTTGGGTATGAGGTACATGCTGTAGAATGCACGCAGAGCCACGGATTTAGGATAGACGATGTCGTCGTGCAGCGTGAGTTTCAAGATTGAAGATTCGCTCGTGAGATGGAACACGCCCATCCTAGTGATGCTGTTTGAGGTTCCACAATGCTTTCTGGAAATCCTCGATCGTAGGGTTATTTATTTTAGAGAGAAACGCGAGCACGGAGAGGCAGAGATGACCGCAGTTCACGTCTCCGAAATTTTGAATGCGTTCGTCGTTGTATTATATGGAGGTTTTGTTCGTTTTCAGATAATGAATTAAATTTGCAGGTGGAATACCTCCGAAAGAATCGAAAACGAATGCTTTATCATTGTCGTTTTTGTGGTAACATATCCAATGCGTGCCTGGATTTTCTTGACCGTCCAAGTTGACTACTCCGCATTCTTTTTTTTCACGGTTGAAGGTAACGAGTCGGACATGAAAACTCCTCTGAAGTGTTTGATTTGTAACGGTTCGATCAGAGATTCAATGTCTCGGTTGGTGAGTGCTTCTGTTTCTTTTTTTTAAACTTTTTCATCACGCCCTTCCCCTTCTTCTCCATGGCCAGATTGTGACGTTTCTGTTCTTCCAATTCCGCCTTGTTCTTCTTCGAGTCGATGACGGTTTTTGCGATGGCGGCACTTCCGCCAGCCAAACTTCCAACGGCCCCCAATGCTGCTAGGATGGCCGGGATGCTGAATATGAAACCTCCGATCTTTTGCTGTTTTCGCGAACGTTGCAATCTTTTCAATTGAGGTGTGCTGAGCAGCAATTTCATTCCGTGTCCTTTCGACAAGCAAGAACGTTTCTTCTCGCGTTGTTTCTTGGTGAGTAACCCATCGAGAGCACCTAGATTTTTTAGATTGGAGTATGGTATCTGGTACACGACACCCTTGGGCTTCATGTTGATGCTCTATGTGTTATTTTCACGGTATGTTATTTATATATATATTCTGAGATTTTTTCTTGTGTAGTTTTTTACGGTATGTTATTTATATATTTTCAAGGCCTCGCAGTCGTTACACAAATTCTATTACGTGCTTTGTTTTCTTGCCAAGAAGTTCCTTTGTCCCCTTGTACACGATTCGAGTTTTGTTCTCGATTAAAATAGATAGCTTCTCGTCGGATAACATGTTAGCGTATCGATCTGGTAAAAATAGACTGTATTGTGCGTTGAGCAACATACGTACCTTGGGGCCATACTGGGTAGAAACGATTGAACCGGAAGTTATCGTGTAAGGTTTGTCGACTTCCAATTCCTGAATTTTTACATACTCGACTGACAAATTTAGCATTTGTTTTAATGCTTGGAGATCACTTATTTTTTCAGTCGTCATATCAAGAAAAATTTCAAAGTGTTAGAGAGAAATTTAATTGTTTTTCACGATGTGTGTTATTTATATATACCGAAGATTATTTTTTTACGATGTGTGTTATTTATATATCAAGTTTTTTTTTACGGTATGTTATTTATATACCCCACCCCAATTTTTGTTTCGTGTTCATGGCGATGGTGGTACCCAGTGCGGCGACCCGTTCACCCAACGATGCGTCTCTGCTCACGAACCTTTCGAAAGCTGCGTGCTCTAACTTTCTGTCTGCTTCGTGACGTGCGTCCAGATCCGTCTGCGTGGTGTTGTAGGCGATGTCGTGATCTTTGCATGCCGCGTCCAACGGATTCACACCCTTGTCTCCTCTCTCCAATCTTTTCTCGAGTTTGGTACCCGGTCCGCAGTACTGGTAGCCAGGTAAATGCATCTCGAAAGGTAACTTGTTGATGATGTCGTTCACGAGTCCTTTTCCTTCGGCCACGTTCCAAAATTTCGGAGGCAGCGTGTTGATGATTTTGATCAGGTAACCTATGCCCTTGTCGTCGTTCACGATGAAGTTGGAAAGTTTCGTGCTGATCATGTCCACGATGCCAACCTTCTCGTTGTAGAAATTACGGTTGCCTGCATTCTCTTCGCCGGCTATCACCAACAATCGGTCCACGAGTTTCCTCACGTCGTCCACCCAAACGAATTCTTTGGGTAACGTGTTGTAGCGTTTGACGCCGCTGCCTGTTTTGACCTGGTTCCAAATCGGTTTGATGAGATTCCTGTACTTCTCGCCGCTGCTCGATTTCACCCTATTCTGCGAGGCATCGTTGTTCTGGTACAAGGCATCCGTCATGATCAGAATTTCCTTGTAACTTTGGTAATCTTCGTCGGTGTAATCTTTCGGCTGCTTTTTGGCGACGAGTTCCCACAGTCCCACCGTACCCGGATACCTGTTCCAACTATCCTTGTCGCCTAAATTGACTTTAATGTCGTTGCCTTCGAAGGTCACCTTCGATTTCCCAATCTTCCACACCACACCGCCGCCTTCGCTGGTTTCCATGCTGGGATACAATCCGAACACTTCATCCTTGTCAAATTTCCCCGTACTCAGGTAGTCTCGTGCCAAAGGTCCCAACTCGATTTTATCCGAAGACGACGACGTGCTACCTATGGCTCGACGTCGTACAGGTGCATCCTTCAGTTCGAACGGTGTCGAAGGAATGCTCGAAATGGGTGTGGGTACGGCGTAACTTTTAGCTGCGAGCGGTACGAGTTCATTAATCAAATTTTTATTTTGTTCCGTGACACTTTTAATTTCTTTACCTAGACTGCTGATGGCATCGATCACAGGTTGATCCTGACGTTTCTTCTCTTCGTAGAATCCGCGATTCTCGGATTTCCAACCTTTGAAGCGTTTCGCGAGGTAATCGCGAAGCTTGAGATTTTCGTCTTCGATTTTTCGTTTCGTCATGACGTTATTTATATACGTCGTTTCTCACAACGTTGCAACGTTTAGAAAGTCGTTGATTTTGTTTCTGTATTTTCCATCGTTGGGTTTCCTCGTCATGTCGATCGTCACAAATCCGAAATCGTCACCGTTCCAGCAAGTAGAGCAGCAGCGTTCCGAAAATTGATTGTAGTTCATGTCTCCGCCTACGTAGTCATCGTACGCGTGCTTGAGGTTGGTGTGATCTTGACGAAACAAACATATGAAATTAGCGTTGTCGCGTACTAACTGTTTTGGAATTTTGGAAAACGTTTGAGCTAGGTAGAAGCAATCCATTCCTTTGTGACGACCTTGCGTGAAAAAGTTGCGAATTTCATTTTGATTTTCCAGGATGGCGTCGTCGAACACAACAACTGAATTTTCACGACAATCGTCGAGTGGTTTTATTTCCGAGGCAAACGTTGCAATGTCCAGACCATCGTACAGTTTCATCAGTTGCTGGTATTTGGATTGCTCTAAACTTTTCGAGAACACGTACAGGTGCCTGTTCTTCCAATCTAACCAATTCGGTGCGAGGAGAAAATTGTCCACGAGCAGTGTCGTTTTCCCACACCCCGATGGACCTACGATCAGACAGCGGATGCTGTCGGGAAGCAACTTGCCGTTCTTTTTCTTCGTTTGACTTTCTGGATCCGGTAGACGCTTCACCACGTTCCACGTACTTACAAGATCACTTCGTCCGCGTCGATCCAACTCTTTTCCGGAAGTCCCAACCATTTGACAAACAGTTTGTCACCTTTCCTACGCAATACTTTCTCGATGAGGTACGTGTCGGGGTGTTTCGTTTTAGAGAGTTCCTCTTCGTAAAATCTCCCTTTCAAAATCTCGCCGCTACTATCTTTTATTATATACGTGTGTCGGTTTCCAGGTAGAACTCGAACCACCGTAAAGAGTTCCGTGCTCCAATTTTTTGTGAATCCCTTCTCGAAGGTGCGTTTGAATTTGCTGATCCTCACCCGGTCTCCAATTTTGTATTTAGCTTTTTTTGTCGTGGGCGTGTACTTTGGGCAGTAAACGGTAGAAATTAAACGCTGCTCGTCGGACTTGGTAACGTCGGCTGGCTTCATACCTATCGTTCTGTGTACCGTATCATTATAGGTGTCGACGAGTTCCGGCAGGATGTCGACCCATTTGTAATTTCCCCGAAGCGTGAATCGTTTCCACATGTGTGTTTTCAAGGTTCGATTGAATCTTTCCACGATGCTGGCTTTGATGTGACTGAAGCTCGAATAATGTCGAATCTTGTGTTTTTGAATAAACTTTTGGAATACGGCGTTGTAAAATTCTTTACCGTTGTCCGTTTGCAGAAACCGTGGTCGTCTGCCACCGCTTTCGCGAAAAATTAATTTGAATGCTTCCGTGACGCACGTTCCCGTTTTCGCCTTCAAAGGTAGAGCCCATGCGAATTTCGAAAATGTGTCTATGACGGTGAGGAGGTACTTGTTGCCCTTGTTCAATTTATGTACGTTTTTCAAATTGCCGCTACTCATCTCCACGAGGTCACTTTGCCAGAGGTCGTCGATGCCCTTGGTTACCACAGCCAAACGTTCGTAGTTACGGCGTGCAGGTTTATGCAATTCTTCGACGATGGCTTGCCTAGACATTTTTTTAGAGATTACGTTTCAAGAGAAGCACCAGCGTGATGGGATTCAAAGACGACGGCACTTCGCTCGTGTTTTGAATGATCAGCTTATCGCCGGCACTCACGTCGAAAACGGTGAGATCTTCGTCTTCGTGTATTTCATATATGTTGCGCGTTTCGTTCCAACGTGCCAGAGGAATGTTTCCTGCTTTCTGGACACCACGATTCGATATCAAAGTCATGGTGGGAACGCTAGCTTTTCTACCGTGAGACCAGTACGAAAATTCGTTTATCTGAATCGTGCCATCGAGGAGAAACTTGTAGTACGGATGATAAGGATGCAACATGTACAGTTTGTTACCTTCGACGAACGTGGAGATTCTCTGTTGATTGGGTACGCTGTTGATTTCGATGGCTTGCAGAGAATGCAGTTTAGCGAATTTAGTGTCGACACCGAGCAGATTACTGTGAACTTGTCCGAGTTTATTTTCGATGGGCAGCAAATGCTCGACTATGGTATCCGTTACGGCAGAAAACGACGGTTTGATTTTCACTTCCACGTTCAACTGCTTGTAGTTTTCGTTGAGTTCTTGCAACTTGGCACCGAAAGAAGCCAGCGTCGATTCCTGCGTGGATTCCAGCACTCCAACTTGATCTCTGATGTTGACGACGATGTTCTGAAGGTTCTCGACTTGATTCAATTTCGAGCTCTTCTCGGTAAGATCGTTCACGATGCTTCGCATCTCTGTAAACTGCGTGTGAAGGTCGGCGACGCTCTGGGAAGTGGGCAGCGTCGACACCAGCGAACTAATTTCGTCTCGAATCTGTTCCACGTTCGCCGTTTCCGTTTCTAGTCGTTTCAGCATACGTGATATGTTTCTTTTCAAAGCGTGCAATTCTTTGGAGGTGGGGAGATTGGCCACCCTACTCTCGAGATCGCTTAATGAACTTTTGATGTCGTTCGAATCGGATAGTGCCGTCACCGCCGTTTTCAATTTTTCCAAATCTTCGCTCGAAGGCACGCTCGTCCGTAACGATTCCAAGTCACCCTGTATGTTGTCGAGTACGTGATGAAAATGAGCGAGATTCGTTTCGACGTTCAAATTTTCTAAATATTCGATCTTCTGCTGAACCGTGCTCAACGTGTCTTGAATGCTCGTCAACGCTCTCGCTTCAGCGTGAATATTTTTAATTTCTTCGTTGATCAATTCCAAGGACGCCTGAAGCGTAGCGATGGTGGTTTGAATGTGTTCGAAATCTTGATAGGCCTCCAATTGAATTTTTATGTTCGCGACGCTTTTACCGATGACCTGCAGTTCGTCCGACGATGGTAGGTTCGTCATTGTATCTTCCAAAGTCTGCAACTTGGATTTAATTTCTTCCAACGTGCTGGTGAATTCTTCTTGTAATTTGGAAACGACGACGTGCAAGCGTTCTGCGTCTATATCGTTCACGACGGTTTGAAGTTCAGAGAAATTCTTTTCTATTGCGGAAGTTCGTTCTTCGATTTCGAGTTTCAGTTTTTCCAAATCTTCATTTTTCGATTGAAATTGCTGTAATTTGGCCAAATCATTTTGAAGCGAATCCACGCTCAACTGTATATTTTGAACGCTGTCGTAAGAAGGTACGTCGACATAATTTTTTATGAGCGTTTTCAGTTCGGAATCGATTTTCAGAATGGGGTCGAGACATTGCGTTTGGAGCGTAGCGATTTCCGACTCTAAACTTTTGTTTAAGGTCTCCTGCAAAGCGATCAAATCGGTCCTCAACTTCTTAACTCGAATGTCCAACATGAGAATCTCTTCTGCGTGGTCTACACGCTTGGTGTTGCCGAAAATGTCGTTAGGCATTTTTGGTTAACGGTTATTTATAATAGGATAGACGATTCGTAATTCTACAAAAAGAGGAATGAGTTTGTCGTAATCTCCGAGGAGTTCCACGTACAGATAATCTCCTGCGGAAACATCGTACGTAATGTTAGAAAGCATCTTGTCGTGCTTAATTCGAAAAATGTTCTTGCCGGTAGAAATTTTGATTTCGCCTGCGTTTTCCGGATTCACGGTGATTTGAAGTTTCCCGTCGATCGGAATTTCGTAGAAATCTAAATTGTTATTAAAAACAAAAAACATCTTGCCCACATCGTCATTCAGTTTCGTCCAAATGCTGTTGAGGTGAATGATCAACAGACCGTTGAGTTTAGGTAACACGGAAGGTAAGACTTCATGATCTGGTATGGACGGTGCAGTTTCCATGAAGATCTGTTTTTTGAAACCGAACAAGTTCATAGGCATGCTGGTTATTTAAGGATACGGTCAAAGTTTTATTTTGTAATGACAGTCAAAGTGTTTTTGTTTTTTTTACTGAGTAACAAAATGTTTTTTTTTTTGAGTTAGTGAAAATTGTTGTGTGTGGTGGTGAGTGCTAATTATTTGCACTGTGTGCAATTCTTATTTATTTCTAAACGACGATGTCCCCAAGGCAATGTGTGAATACCACACTCGAGGACGCACCTCTTATCGTCATCGGGATCCAGCGCAATTTTTCTAATTTTGTTTGTGGTGATGATATGGTCGACGCTCTGGATTCTTTGTTCTATGCTTAGTATCGTCGATTGTGAGTAAAGGCAATCGATGTAATCGTGGAAGGTGAGTTTGTTCTCCACCGTATTTTTGCCCACACCTTTTGCTTTCTTCGTGACGCTACTCTCTGTTCTCATGGCATACATCTTCGAACGCAAACCCGCGAACTCGACAATAATATCACCGTTACATTCATCTTTCAGTTTACCTAGGACTTTTTTGTTGAGGGATGGAATTCCAAATCTGTTGGGTTGAGGGTACGCAGAAGTATCGAAATACTCAAGCATGGAAGGATTTTTTATGTCTTCGTATAGGTTAGGTGTTTGTATGCTGTAAATGAAGCTGTCGGTGTCCGTGTACAAAAGTGATATTTTATCATTGTAGAAGTGTTTCATCACGTCATAATGAAATTCGAACATGTAAAGTTTCGACAAGTCGAGAACCGTTGCGCCAACGTAAATTGGTTTTCTGAATTTCATCAATTTTATATGTAGATTGAAAAGTGCTAAATTCTCGTTGTAAATTTTTCTCGACTTGAATCTAGGATCGGCTATCCACTTCCGACATTTATTCTTATCGGAAATTAATTTCACGTCTACGTGCTTTCTAACATTCTCCATGGTCTTTCCGTACACCGCATTGTTCATTAATTTAAAAAAATCCTTGTCTAAATCGGAAGTGGCAGCTGTTCTATGTTGTGTGTTAGTTTCTATGTAAGGTCTTAACCACGTGGAATGTTTAAACTTTAGTATTCTTCTAACATTTACTATCTGAACACCCTTCCCAATCAAAAACCGGAGATTCTTGTAGTGGACGACGTATCTCTGTTTAGGGTCCAATGTTAACAAAAGCTTGTCTTGAACCGAGTCGGGTGGACATTTGATTTCGGCAGTCGGAGGCAAATCCGAAAACGTGTCGTGCAGGTGGTCGGAGAATTGGAGATCTACCTCTGCGAAGAAACCACACTCGCTATCGTCGAAATGAATAATGTCTATCGAAGTGGGATCTAACCATTCGAATCCCCCGTAAGGAAGTTTCTGAACCATGGCATGTCCGTAGAGATTATTAACGTCGGCGTAGAAGATGTAATTCGATGCTCGATTTGAATCGTAATCTTCTTTCATGTGTACATTATTAGCTTTTGCATGTCTCTGTACGCATTGCACCATTCCACCTCGTATCCCTCTTTCGATGAATAGCAACATGTCAACGTCCGATATCAGTTCCAGCTTGACCTTTGTCTGGAATAACATTGCCGACCACGCTAATCCCGGTAGACTGTAGAAATACGCTGGATCTAATTTGTAAATATTTGTTGCCGTTTTCCTGAACGCTTGAAAAACATCCGCGAGTATCGTCACGTCTAATTTTAAGTATGCGTCGTGGTAGTCTCCGAGTGTCCTACATTCTAATTTCTCCCACATGAGTTGCGCGTGTTGGTATTCTTCGTCCGTGATTCCTTTCTCTCTGAGTCTGCTGTAAAATTCTCTTGGAAGTGGAAGAGCGTCGTCGTTAAATTTAGAACCATCACTGACATATTCGTAAGGATAAATCCCTTTACGTCTAACGAGTTCTACGTCTACGTTGGGAAAACTAGCTCTAGTTATTTTAAATTGATCGTCGGTGAGTTTGTTCGCTAAAGCATCCAGACTTGCAGAGAGAAATCTATACGAATCCAGGAAGCGCATCTCGATTGTATTTTTCGTTCCCGGAATCGACACTTGCTTGCTGAGACTAATGTAGCGTTCTTCATTCTCGGCCAAGACACCTATACGTTTCGGATCGTAGCCAAGATGTCTCACAAGGTGGTGAAAATCATATCCGCTTCCGTTGTGAAAGAATATGGGGATGAATTTAGGTTTCTGGATTTTAAGATTGCACGTGTTGCAAATTCCACCTATGTAGTTTCCGCTGAAATGATCGTGGTGGAATATTTTTTTGTTCTCATCAGTGAAACTTTGATCACATACCGGACACACCTCAGTGGAATTGTAATTTTGAAGTTCATTTTCAGTTAAAGGTGCCATCGGTTTTGATGTAAGCAGTACGCTACCAATTACCTCAACCTCCTCCACCATTTTTTCCAGGAAGTGTTCGATTACATTTGGCCAGCGGTATATATATGCTTCATTTATTTTATCACGTCGCACAACAACATAGCCGAAACTATTAGGTTGATGAAGCTGGTACGGCGTTGTGGAGGAAAGTTCGGGATCCGGTTCGCAGTAGGAGAGTGGTTTGAGGAACGCCTCGAAATCTGCGACGATGATTGCAGGATGTTCCAACAATGCCTTGTGCATTTTGAATTCTTCGACTTCGTTCGTTTCGGGCATCAACATTCTAGCCGGTCTGTTGTCGCCGCAGTAAATTTTATGTTCGGCAAGTTTCTCGATAGTAATTTGACGTCCGGTGTATTTTCGATAATCGAGTTGTTTTTGATCGTCGAACGTGGTTAGGCATCTCGGACAAACTTCGATGCAATGTTCATGCTTGGTTGATTGACTTCTGACCAAACGTGATAGTGAACGAATTAGCGTGTAGTGATGAACATCCTCGTTTGAAATTAGAAGGAGATTTATTACACAGGCATCGTCATCGTCGATATCGCTTATCCTGACGGGATGCACAAGATATTTATCTGACGTGAAGGAATACACATTAATAGCGATGCGTTTTCCTGCACGATTTTCGAACTTTGTTATATCCGACAATGTCACCGGGTATTCAATGTCAGACATTACACTTTGAAAGTCGGTCTCGTATTGTTTGTAATTAGAAACCTGTTCTGGATGATTTGACCAATGAACAGGATGCAGTGCAGCCAATATACACCAAAGGAAACACTTTTTATCGCTGTTCTGTATATTTAACACAGCCCTCTTGTGTTGAATGTTCGGTGGAAGAGGAACGTAGCTGGAAGCGCGAAGAGGCGAGAATTGGTTCACGTAAACAGTTAACGTGTGAGGACTTCCACATAGAGACCATCCCGACCCTTTAGCCTCGAAATCGTCATGTTTCTTAACCAGCTCGTTGGAAACTTTATAATAGAAGTTGTCCAAATTTTCGACGTCCGCTAAATAAAGAGTCTGGTTTTTTGTACGATGATAAAAAATACTCGTTGTGCCATCAACTTTCTCGTATTCAGAAAACAGAACAACGTATACTTTCATAGAGTTGTTTTCAAGTTTATCTTTTAAAATATTTAGTACAGATGTTTTCGTTTCATCCAAGAAACTAAGGATGTCACGACCTGGTTCTGACTTAATTGAAAAATCCTGGAGTTGGTCGTTAAATGCAGATCTAATTGGTTTGCGTTCATTAGATAATTTAATTTGCTTGGAAGTGGAAGCTTCCGTTTCTGAATTATCGATTTTCCTTTTCGATGTTCCTTGTTCGGTCGATGGTTTGCAAATTTTGAGATGTTTACTTAAATTTGTAATGCTGATCATCTTTCCGCATCGAGCACAGGGCTTAGAAGGTAACGAACGATTAATTCTCGAACCTGTTTCGCTACATCTTGCCCTGTGTACCGATAAATTGTTCCTTGAGATTAGTTTCCCACAAGTAACACATTCAGTTTTATCATTTTTACGATTGAAACTGGTGGTGGATGCCATTGTTTTCTCCAAAATCACAGAAATCAAAAAGTCTAGTATATAGCGACACAATTTTCAGGTATGTTATTTTATATAGAATTTCTTGGAGTGATTACAAAACTCAAAAATTCAATCTACTGTAAATAGAATTTCAGGTATGTTATTTATATAGAATTTCTTGTGTGCGAATACAAAAACTCAAGAATTCAATCTACTGTAAATACAATTTTCAGGTATGTTATTTTATATAGAATTTCTTGGGGTAATTACAAAACTCAAAAAATGAATCTACTGTGAATATAATTTTTAGGTATGTTATTTTATATAGAATTTTCTCGGGGGCGAATACAAAACTCAAAATCCGAGACAGTCCAGTTTAACGTGTTCATATTTGAAAAAAAATTGCAAAATACCCCGACAACGTTTCAGCTACTAGGACCTCATTACCACGAGCCTAATCCTAGTAAGCCACATACACGCCTGTTCTTCGTATCGCATATGCTAGTAAGTCAGATGACATATTGGGAGAATCACATTTCCCCCAATGATCCCACCACAACAAACGTCGCACATGCTAGAAGCGTCACATCAAGCTTCAGGTATGCATCGTGGTAATTACCGAAAGTTCGGCAACCCAACTCGACCTACATAGACTGAGCATGCTTGTACTCCTCGTCGGTAATACCTGAACCTCTCAACTGGCTGTAGAACTTATCCTGGGGAGGCAGCAACTCTTCTTCGAACTTGGAAGGGTCTGTGACGTATTCGTAGGGGTAGACCCCTTTACGTCTGATGAGTGCGACATCTAAGTTCGGGAAACTTGATGTAGTAATGGCTAGTTGGTCGTCTCTGAGCTTCCCAGCAAGAGCATCGATGCTTGCCTGGAGGAACCTCAGAGAGTCGAGGAACCGAAGCTCGATGCTGTTGCTTGAGTTGGGGATCGGCACCCACTTGCTGATGCTAATATAACGCTCCTCGTTCTGCGCCAGGACATTGATTCTCGCATTGTCGTACCCTAGATGTGTAACCAAGTGATGGAAATCATATCCCGAGCCATTGTGAAAAAAGACCGGTATTTCATCAGACGGTTTCTTATACTTGCAGCATAGCACAGCATAGAATTTAGTGGAGTATGTAGCCAATGCATCGTTGAGGATGGATATTATCTTAGCTCGCTCGCTCTCCAGAAAACTACGCACATCGCAGAAGCTGTCTGATGTTATGTTAAAGTCTTCTAATAAATGCTCAAACGCAATTCGGTCTGCTTTCTTCGTCAGTTTGACGCATTTGGTAGGTGGCGATGCATCGAGGGAGGTTACTTCTACCTTTCGTTTGGAAGGTTGCGGTAGAGATGTTCCAGTGCTCTTGCAAGTAAGCTGGTGTCGCTTGAAGTAGTCAATAGAAAAATTGTTTCCACACTTAGAGCACAGTTTGGTCGCACATATTCGCTTTCCCGGCACACAAGTACGACAGTGCCTTTGAAAATTTTTACTTGACACAGTAATTTGGCACGTAGGGCAATTTTTTCAGAACGCATAATGCAGAGATTTTTTGGGGGTATGTTATTTAATACCAAATGCTGTGCAATGCAAAATATAATTGCTCACTTTTTTTAACTATTTTCTATGACCTTACTTTGGGTTTTTTTTTTTCGCCAAATTATATGCTTCTAGTCTCCTATACAATACAATATACGTACAATATATTGTCAACAGTATTATATTTGAGTGCGTCGCTTGTCACCTAAACACTACAGCTCACAGGTCGGGAAAATCTGACATGAAAGCAGATAATACGCTTATGCCTTATTTATATGTAATTTTCACGGGGCGTTCAATATTGTCAACGGTATTATATTTGAGCAGGCCGCTTGTCGCCTAAACACTACAGCTCACAGGTCGGCAAAATCTGACATGAAAGCAGATAATACGCTTATGCCTTATTTATATGTAATTTTCACGGGGCGTTCAATATTGTCAACGGTATTATATTTGAGTGCGTCGCTTGTCGCCTAAACACTACAGCTCACAGGTCGGCAAAATCTGACATGAAAGCAGATAATACGCTTATGCCTTATTTATATATAATTTTCACGGGGCGTTCAATATTGTCAACGGTATTATATTTCAGCAGGTCGCTTGTCGCCTAAACACTACAGCTCACAGGTCGGGAAAATCTGACATGAAAGCAGATAATACGCTTATGCCTTATTTATATATAATTTTCACGGGGCGTTCAATATTGTCAACGGTATTATATTTGAGTGGGCCGCTTGTCGCCTAAACACTACAGCTCACAGGTCGGGAAAATCTGACGTGAAAGCAGATAATACGCTTATGCCTTATTTATATATAATTTTCACGGGGCGTTCAATATTGTCAACGGTATTATATTTGAGCAGGCCGCTTGTCGCCTAAACACTACAGCTCACCGGTCGGCAAAATCTGACATGAAAGCAGATAATACGCTTATGCCTTATTTATATGTAATTTTCACGGGGCGTTCAATATTGTTAAGAGCGTTAGTTTTTGTAGAGCTCTCTTTTTTCCATCTTTCCTCTATACAGTAAAACTGTAGAAGACACAATTAGCTAACCTAGCATACAACATACCTTCCTAATTAATATGGATATTGTCACACATTCCTCTTATTTTATACTGTTGTAAATAGAAAAAATTATGTACGGTAAATGTTTTGTATATTATAGGAAAAAAATGTAAAATATCCCCCAATTTTAATTCGAATTTTATCGAATTTTTACATATTTCCACGCCGCCACATATTGTCCTATTTGCTTCTTTTACTTGCCTTGCTTAATTAACTCTCGCTAATTAGCATTTTTTTGGAAGAAGTCAACTAGAACAACATATGGCGGTATGAGAAATATGTAAATTAAAGAACATTTTAGCAATATATGGGCCCTAGCAATTAGCTTCGTCGACTAAGAGTACTCTTTCAAACGTCTTCAGCTAGATCGTATTACTACGCGAGAACGTTTAAAATTTTTGGGTGTTGAAAAAGTTTGACCCTACTTTTTATTTCTATTGTTTGCTAATAGATGGCGCTAATAGTACCCCCTCCCCTCCCCTCTCCCCTCTTCTCCTCTGCTGTATGACAAATAGCACAAACATAAAAATCAAGATTTTGGAGAGCAAAACATAAAATTTGCATGCATCTGATGTCGAACCAGGAACTTTTATCTTTCGGGGAGTCAACATTATTTTTTACTCAGCCGTCATATAACATGAACGCACGCAAAGATTCACATGTGCTTTTTATTATTTTGTGTTCGGTAAGTACAAGTATATTCTTACATAAATTATTGTTTAATTTAATAAATTGTAAAACTCGGAGCCTGCTATACTAAAACTCCTTCTGTCTATTGAAAGCGAATGTTGCGTGCATGCGGAAATAACACAGAAAAAAAAAACCGGATGGAAGCAATTTAAAATCACTGGGGCAAGGTCAGTATTACGAGAGCGTAAAAAAACATGTGCTTCCATTCAACTTCGAAAAATAAGAATGAATGTGTGCATACAGAACACATATGCTTTCTTTTCACAGTTGTAAAATCATATAAATTGTGCATGAAGTAAGTTACGGGAAGGCTCTCTCTTTTATATATGTTAGGTACAAGTTGTTGTACAATTAGGTACAAATTGTTGTACAATTATTTCCCCCAGTTGCCCAGTTGGAGTTGGGAGCATAACACTGGTACTATTTGTAATCACAGTGCTTACTCATGTATTTTGTTTAATATTTTATTTCAAATTCACTGTCAGAAACTAGTGTTGCCAGTTCCTGGATGTAGGTTTACCTACTCTGTTGGTTGTCACTGTCAAGTTTTTAGTATTCGTACAGCATAAAAAGCTATAACCCCTCCCCCTCAAAAATATATACATTGTATACGCCAAGATGTCCAATAGCCTGGCAACACATCATGAAAAAACATGCCAAGAAGACCCAGTGGGTTTATAAGTCAGTGCTGCCAATTCCTATTTGTAGGTTAGCTTAGCCAGTGAAAGATCATATAGTAGAATTTTTGTAGAGTGGGTGTTTGCGAGTTCCACGATAGGTTAAGTTATATCACTTAGGATCGTAAAAAAAATTAAAAAATCGTAAAAAAAAAAGATAGGTTAAGTTGTATCACGTAAGATCGTGATATACCTACCAAGTATAAATGGAAAAAATGAGTGCAGTGAAAATTTGTACTAAAACATCGCTAAACGCTAAAACATCGACAAAAAATTGTCAAAATATGTCAAAAACTTATATTCGATTGATAAAAAAAATACCTACAAAATATGATCCTCAAATAATAACGTTCAAACAGTGCATAAATAAAAAAAATGATAGGTTAAGTTATATCACTTAGGATCGTAAAAAAAATTAAATAATCGTAAAAAAAGGATAGGTTAAGTTGTATCACGTAAGATCATAATATACCTACCAAGTACGAGTAGAAAAAAAATGAGTATGGTGAAAATTTGTACTAAAACATCGCTAAACGCTAAAACATCGACAAAAAATTGTCAAAATATGTCAAAAAGTGATATTCAATTGATAAAAAAAAGGCATACCTACTAAGTACTGCGTTGAAACGACTAATATACACTACTCATAAGGTAACGAAATTTGCTACCAACATTTCTTGGTGTATGAAAATCAAGGGTCGAGAACTAGTGGCACACCCTGTACAACAAACTTTTCTGTGGCAAATAGCACGATCGCCATTACATCGCACTGGGAATTTTTCTGTTTCAACTAGCTAGAATGGCAAATCTTTATGTTGAAGAATACTTATACGAGGGGAGGCTGATAAGTACTGAGCCTTACCCAGAAAAGATTGAGCTAGGAAGCTGCAACTGCCACACTATTCTTCATATTTCCCCAGGAAGTCAATGCACATGCGACATCCGTCCTGCAGCTTTTTAAGTCCCTGAAAATAAAATTTCTCCGGCTGCTGGTGTAATCACTCATTTGCAGCATTAGTTGCCTCCTGAACACTCCCAAATCGTTGTCCCATTAGGTGTTTTTTTCAGATGGGGGAACAGATGGAGCCAGGTCGGGTGAATGAGGCAACACTTGAAAGTCTAAGGAGGTCAGTGTCGCCATTGTTTCACCTGCAGTGTGTGGCGAGGCATTGTCATGCATCAACATTGAACTTTTCTGGAGGTGCTGCCAGAAAAGCAAAGGGAAGTTAAAATCATAGAAAGTCGATTTTTGCACCATGACATATAGAAGAATTGACCAGTACACCCTAAAATTTTAGCCACCTAGCTCAATTTGTTCTGGGTAAGGCTCAAAACGTATCAGTCTCCCCTCGTATGTGTCGAACACGTGAACCTTCGCGCACCCTGCGCCTCTCAAGTCGCAACGTCAGGTTTTCTCGAAACAGCCTCGTTACTAATCCTACCCCTTTGCCCGTTAAATCATAATATCCCCCACCGAGAAGGGTGCCATTTGCATGGAAACAGCCCCAGGGGTCCCCATCCTTCAGCTCCAAGCGTAACAGGCAGCCGGGATCAGTGCAGAACAGGAGTCTAAATCTTCCCTTCCAAAGCAGATATTGTGGCTGGTTTCCTAAGCTCCGCCGCAAAGGACGCTGGGTCCTCATCTCTCGAGATCTAGCAGTGGTGCCAGATCTTCTCCGGTCTTTCTCTTAATTCTTTGCTCCCGAGTAACGGTCGGTTTCAAAATTAGCTTCATTAATCACCCGAGGACAAATTGCTGGATTCAGACACTCCTGTCTTCTCACCGTCTTCGAAGGTGATTAAATTTTAGGCAGATAACAGAGAATCTTGGTGAAGCAAAAGATCTCCCTTTAATGAGTGTGAGTGGTGTGTGTATTATGTATAATTTTCTTTCTAATTAATTTTAGGGAACCATAATTTTGTTCATTTGTAACGCCTGATTAGGGTCGATGTCGATTTACCCAGTTAGTTCTAGATGACGTAAAGGAAGCGCGTGCAAAAGGATACCCATATCGGCATCTAAACCTGAGCAAGCGTAACAAAACCAAAATAACGCGACGTCCTTGCTTCGCGCAAGTTCCAAGAACTACTCCGCTAACTTTGAAGTCGCATTAGGTTCTAATTATTACTAGAAACCCGAAGAACTGGGCTAATCCTGCGGATTCCGTTCTATTTTTACCCTATAAGGAACAATGCTAGTTATCTCAGATTATGTTAACCACTTTGAGCAATTATCTTCCCATACCTAAAAAGGAAAAATCATGCACATATATGTATGCATATATATAGATTTTACCCACTATTATCTACCAGATCCTTATAACGTCGCAAAGACGTACTAATGCCAATCGCGACGGTCTTGTTGTTCACATTTAAATACGTGGCACAATATCTTATTTGTCTTTTCGAACAGATTCATAAAATAAAAGAAAGGACTGTTCTTACTTTAAGTTTAACGATATTCGCTAGAGGGACATCCAAAAGGTTCAATTAATCGATCATAGTCCAATTTCATAACTTTTAACAATTTTCCTTTTTTTTATTACGGTATTTGACACGTAACCAATCGAACTCTACATCAACAGCAATGCCGCAAAAGGCATCTCTTCAAACAAAAGTACCACTGTACATTTAATAATTATGTTGGGCTAACATTGCGCCCTTCCTACGACTATAGATATACATATATATGTGTACACATGCCCAGCGAACGTTTTCGCATTTAATCATTCACTCAATAAATACTCTTAAAAAGGGGACGCCGTTCTTAACAGTCGTACCATCCATTAATTCCGGTCCAACATTAACATTAAGGACAACTTTACAACAGTAGACCTAGTGTCCGGGTTCTAAGCCATCATTTGGAGCTCGAACCATCATTTGGAGCTCGATCGCCTTAATGGATTTTTCTTGTAAGGCATGAGCAGTGTTGCCAACTCCTTACCTGAAAAAATCACCAAGGTTGTGGCGCTTGTTGTAGCTTTTTATGATGTACATTTTGAGGACAGAGTTGACAAAACTGTGGGGGGCACTGTAGCCTTTTATGAGGGGGGTTTATTGCCCTCTGTTTACATCTGGCAACACTACCGTAGATTTTTTGACAGTGTTGTTAACCTACTGGGTTTTTTTCACTGTAAATTTTCATCAAAGGACCTGAGGGGTCCATGTATTTTTTATGTCTGGCAATACTGTTGGGGGGCCTAGTGTTGGCGACACTGTGGGTTTACTGTAGCTTTTTATGAGGGGGGGTTATTGCCCCCTTTTTATATTTGGCAATTTTATTGGATGTTTCTTTTTTTGAGGCTCGAAATTATTATTTGAGGCTTGAAATCATTATTTGATGCTCGTCGGTGTTGCCAACCCACTCTACAAAAATTCTACTATATGATCTTTCACTGGCTAACCTAACCTAACCTAACCTAACCTAACCTACTCTAACCTAACCTACTCTAACCTAACCTAACCTAACCTACTCAAACCTAACCTAACCTAACCTAACCTACTCTAACCTAACCTAACCTAACCTACTCAAACCTAACCTAACCTAACCTAACCTAACCTACTCTAACCTAACCTAACCTAACCTACTCAAACCTAACCTAACCTA
This sequence comes from Lepisma saccharinum, assembly GCF_977018435.1. Classification (NCBI taxonomy): domain Eukaryota; kingdom Metazoa; phylum Arthropoda; class Insecta; order Zygentoma; family Lepismatidae; genus Lepisma; species Lepisma saccharinum. Next base: position 26,294,410 of record NC_139257.1, read on the forward strand.
ACCTAACCTACTCTAACCTAACCTAACCTACTCAAACCTAACCTAACCTAACCTACTCTAACCTAACCTAACCTAACCTACTCAAACCTAACCTAACCTAACCTAACCTAACCTAACCTACTCTAACCTAACCTAACCTAACCTACTCAAACCTAACCTAACCTACTCAAACCTAACCTAACCTACTCAAACCTAACCTAACCTAACCTAACCTAACCTACTCTAACCTAACCTACTCAAACCTAACCTAACCTAACCTAACCTAACCTACTCTAACCTAACCTAACCTAACCTACTCAAACCTAACCTAACCTAACCTAACCTACTCTAACCTAACCTAACCTAACCTACTCAAACCTAACCTAACCTAACCTACTCTAACCTAACCTAACCTAACCTACTCTAACCTAACCTAACCTAACCTACTCGAACCTAACCTAACCTAACCTAACCTAACCTGACCTACTCTAACCTAACCTAACCTAACCCACTCAAACCTAACCTAACCTAACCTAACCTAACCTACTCTAACCTAACCTACTCTAACCTAACCTAACCTAACCTACTCAAACCTAACCTAACCTAACCTAACCTACTCTAACCTAACCTAACCTAACCTAACCTAACCCACCCTAACCTAACCTAGCCTAAAGCAAGGAGCTAATTGTACAACAACTTGTACCTAATTGTACAACATATATACAGACATAAAAGAGAGAGCCTTCCCGTAACTTACTTCATGTACAATTTATATGTTTTTACAACTGTGAAAAGAAAGCATATGTGTTCTGTATGCATATATTTATTCTTATTTTTCGAAGTTGAATGAAAATATGTGTTTTTACGTTCTCGTAATACTGACCTTGCTCTACTGATTTTAAATTGCTTCCATCTGCTTTTTTTTTCTGTGTTATTTCCGCATGCACGCAACATTCGCTTTCAATAGACAGAAGGAGTGTTAGTATAGCAGGCTCCGAGTTTATAATTTATTAAATTAACAAATAATTTATGTAAGAATATACTTGTACTTACCGAACACAAAATAATAAAAGCACATGTGAATCTTTGCGTGTGTTCATGTTATATGACGACTGAGTAAAAAATAATGTTGGCTCCCCGAAAGATAAAAGTTCCTGGTTCGACATCAGATGCATGCAAATTTTATGTTTTGCTCTCCAAAATCTTGATTTTTATGTTTGTGCTATTTGTCATACAGCAGAGGAGAAGAGGGGAGAGGGGAGGGGAGGGGGTACTATTAGCGCCATCTATTAGCAAACAATAGAAATAAAAAAGTAGGGTCAAACTTTTTCAACACCCAAAAATTTTAAACGTCCTCGTTTAGTAATACGATCAGCAGAAGACGTTTGAAAGAGTACTCTTAGTCGAGAAAGCTAATTGCTAGGGCCCATATATTGCTAAAATGTTCTTTGATTTGCATATTTCTCATACCGCCATATGTTGTTCTAGTTGACTTCTTCCAAAAAAATGCTAATTAGCGAGAGTTAATTAAGCCAGGCAAGTAAAAGAAGCAAATAGGGCAACATGTGGCGGCGTGGAAATATGTAAAAATTCGACTCGATTCGAATTAAAATTGGAGGATATTTTGCATTTTTTTCCTATAATGTACAAAACATTTACCGTACATAATCTTTTCTATTTACAACAGTATAAAATAAGAGGAATGTGCGACAATATCCATATTAATTAGGAAGGTGTGTTGTATGCTAGGTTAGCTAATTGTGTCTTCTACAGCTTCACTGTTTAGAGGAAAGATGGAAAAAGAGAGCTCTACAAAAACTAACGCTCTTAACAATATTGTACGCCCTGTGAAAATTATATATAAATAAGGCATAAGTGTATTATCTACTTTCATGTCAGATTTTACCGACCTGTGAGCTGTAGTGTTTAGGTGACAAGCGGCTCGCTCAAATATGATACCGTTGACAATATTGTACGCCCCGTGAAAATTATATATAAATAAGGCATAAGCGTATTATCTGCTTTCATGTCAGATTTTCCCGACCTGTGAGCTGTAGTGTTTAGGCGACAAGCGACGCGCTCAAATATAATACCGTTGACAATATTGTACGCCCCGTGAAAATTATATATAAATAAGGCATAAGCGTATTATCTGCTTTCATGTCAGATTTTCCCGACCTGTGAGCTGTAGTGTTTAGGCGACAAGCGATGCGCTTAAATATAATACTGTTGACAATATTGTACGCCCCGTGAAAATTATATATAAATAAGGCATAAGCGTATTATCTGCTTTCATGTCAGATTTTGCCGACCTGTGAGCTGTAGTGTTTAGGCGACAAGCGACGCGCTCAAATATAATACCGTTGACAATATTGAACACTCCGTGAAAATTATATATAAATAAGGCATAAGCGTATTATCTGCTTTTATGTCAGATTTTGCCGACCTGTGAGCTGTAGTGTTTAGGCGACAAGCGATGCGCTCAAATATAATACTGCTGACAATATTGTACGTATATTGTATTGTATAGGAGACTAGAAGCATATAATTTGGCGAAAAAAAAAAACCAAGTAAGGTCATAGAAAATAGTTAAAAAAAAAAGTGAACAATTATATTTTGCATTGCACAGCATTAGGTATTAAATAACATACCCCCAAAAAATCTCTGCATTATGCGTTCTGTAAAAAATTGCCCTACGTGCCAAACTGCTGTGTCAAGTAAACATTTTCAAAAGCACTGTCGTACTTGTGTGCCGGGAAAGCAAATATGTACGACCAAACTGTGCTCTAAGTGTGGAAAAAAATATTTCTATTGCCAACTTCAAGTTGTTTTTTTTTTGACACGTATATATATTATTATTTTTTTAACAGAGGAAGAAAGTCCGTGCTTCGGAAAACGCGTTGATGTACGTAATGATATTTTTCTTCTCCTGCTCAGACTTGTACCAATCTACTGTGTACCGTCTTCTTCCCTGCATTGCCTCGTTCAGTTCGTCCGACCTCTCGTTCAATTTTTCCCCAGCAGCTGAAAGCAGAATGTCGAGATTATCGCACCTCAGGCCGCTGATCTCCCGAAGATGGTCCTTGAGAACCATTTCACAAGGGATGCGAAATTCCGGCGTCGTTCTTGCTATGATTACAAGTTTCCCTACATCCTCACAATCTCCGTTTACTGCATATTTAAATATTTTACATAGTAGCTCGGGCGGCAAATCAGTTATACGAGACATGTTGTTATTATTATTATTTTTCACTCTATGTTATTTATATACCCTACCCCAATTTTTTGTTTCGTGTTCATGGCGATGGTGGTAGAGTGCCACACACGTAAATTTGCCGTTGCGTAGAAACGAATTTTCGTTTCGTCCCCCTCTCTCTTAGCATCATGTGTTCTACCCTGCTCGATAATCTTCGCTATTGTTGCCACATTGTCATTCCATTCCTGGACACACTCGTGCAAACATCATTGAAAACAATTGAATAGCGCTCCAGCTCGCGGTTCCCACCGTTCGGTAGGGATGCTAATGTGGCAATATAGCACGGCGTAGTGCTTGCTTTTTTTATGCAGTGCATGTTTATTGGCTAGCTAGTAACTAGTGTTGCCAACTGTAATAATGAAGCACTATTTCTGTCATGGAAGGGGAAAAGGCAGGTAAAGTGGCGGTGAGTTTTGTTGGATTGGAAGTACCATATTTTTATTTTATACTAAGTATTTGACCGGTTTGACGTTGTGTGCGTGTATTGCGTGTGTGTATGTAAAAGTGTGTGTTTGCTAATGAATGTTAAATTCCATAATGCCTCCAGTTCTGTCGAAGTTGAAATCAAAAACCTTGCATAGCCAAGCTCGGGAAATTCTAAGCAACGTGCACGAGTTCATGAAGGAGGAAGCCAGTCATGGTGTTAGCATCCCAATAAAGCATTTTGGCAAGAGAGCAGCAACAAATTGTTCATATTTTATAATTTTGGAATTATTCAAAATAAATAAATTATGTAGCTCCAACATCATTTCAACTCTGGCTCCGGCACGTGTTCTTGTAGAAATTGCATAGAGGAGGCTGTCATTTTTGCTGCTTAATGCGATACATATTGTTTTCTGTGTTAAAATTGCCATGTTTTGATGGGTGATAAGCCTATTGAAAACTGTGATCGAGCGAGATATTCTTTTGCGCTGAATAGTATTGAAATAGCATAAGAAGTCTTATTATTTATTTTATATTTTGATGTTTTAGTTAGGAATATATTGATTTTTAATTTTCTGTTGCTGCGTAATGACCGGGGGGGTCGAAATAGAGCGGCATCTGCCGCCACCTCCCAGGGAGGCAAAATGACTAGCGCCGACCCTCGTTCATAACAAAAGAAAAAGTCGTGCAGCTTATCGTCTAGTGGCAGTATATGTACTTGTTATTGTTGTGGAAGCCGGCATTTTTTGTAAATGTACAACAAAGGTAACCGACTGTCGTCGATCTCAGAGAGGAAATAATAATACTGCTTCAGGAGGAGTGTTATGGTGCAATTGTAGCGGTTTAACACGTTGGCATGTTATTATCTGCCGTTGCAGTTCCATACCAGTGTATACGGGTTTTGGAAGTGAAAAGTTAGAACGCCACCAGTGCATTAATGCAATGAAAAATAATATATATATTTTTTTATTTTGTTTGAAATCACTCAAATAAGGAATCGTATGAAGAAGTCTTTTTTGCAGCATTTTTGGTAATTTTACTTATGTGTTAGTTTATATTTTGCGAATTTTTAGTCCATATGTATGTAGCTACATACAAAGTCACTTGTTAGTACATATTAATCCTAGTCCTGGTATAATGCATGACGTTTAAAACTCAACGTTAGATAGACCTGAATTCTCTAATTTTATTGTTGTACGTAACAGCTGTGCATCGGCGCACTGCAGCGATTTTTCTATCTGCTCCATTAGCAACACTGCTTTTTTAGTTGTTTCGCGCATTGCATGGCAGAATTATCTGCGCTGGACTCTACCCAGTGCGGCGAGCTGTTCACCCAGCGATGCGTCTCTGCTCACAAACCTTTCGAAAGCTGCGTGCTCTAACTTTCTGTCTGCTTTGTGATGTGCATCCAGATCTGTCTGTGTGGTGTTGTAAGCAATGTTGTGATTTTTGCATGCGGCGTCCAACAAATTCACACCCTTGTCCCCTCTCTCCAATTTTTTCTTGAGTTTGGTACCCGGTCTGCAGTACTGGTAGCCAGGTAAATGCATCTCAAAAGGTAACTTGTTACCTTTTGACAACAGGCACCTGTACGTGTTCTTGAAAAGTTTGGAGCAATCCAAATACCAGTAACTGATGAAACTGTACGATGGTCTGGACATTGCAACGTTCGCCTCGGAAATAAAACCACTCGACGATTGTCGTGAAAATTTAGTTGTTGTGTTCGACGACGCCATCTTGGAAAATCAAAATGAAATTCGCAACTTTTTCACGCAAGGTCGTCACAAAAAAAATGGATTGCTTCTACCTAGCTCAAACGTTTTCCAAAATTCCAAAACAGTTAGTACGCGACAACGCTAATTTCATATGTTTGTTTCGTCAAGATCACACCAACCTCAAGCACGCGTACGATGACTACGTAGGCGGAGACATGAACTACAATCAATTTTCGGAACGCTGCTGCTTTACTTGCTGGAACGGTGACGATTTCGGATTCGCGACGATCGACATGACGAGGAAACCCAACGACGGAAAATACAGAAACAAAATCAACGACTTTCTAAACGTTGCAACGTTGTGAGAAACGACGTTTATTTATATACGTATACGTATACGTATACGTATATAAATAAACGTCGTTTCTCACAACGTTGCAACGTTTAGAAAGTCGTTGATTTTGTTTCTGTATTTTCCGTCGTTGGGTTTCCTCGTCATGTCGATCGTCGCGAATCCGAAATCGTCACCGTTCCAGCAAGTAAAGCAGCAGCGTTCCGAAAATTGATTGTAGTTCATGTCTCCGCCTACGTAGTCATCGTACGCGTGCTTGTGGTTGGTGTGATCTTGACGAAACAAACATATGAAATTAGCGTTGTCGCGTACTAACTGTTTTGGAATTTTGGAAAACGTTTGAGCTAGGTAGAAGCAATCCATTTTTTTTGTGACGACCTTGCGTGAAAAAGTTGCGAATTTCATTTTGATTTTCCAAGATGGCGTCGTCGAACACAACAACTAAATTTTCACGACAATCGTCGAGTGGTTTTATTTCCGAGGCGAACGTTGCAATGTCCAGACCATCGTACAGTTTCATCAGTTACTGGTATTTGGATTGCTCCAAACTTTTCAAGAACACGTACAGGTGCCTGTTGTCAAAAGGTAACAAGTTACCTTTTGAGATGCATTTACCTGGCTACCAGTACTGCAGACCGGGTACCAAACTCAAGAAAAAATTGGAGAGAGGGGACAAGGGTGTGAATTTGTTGGACGCCGCATGCAAAAATCACAACATTGCTTACAACACCACACAGACAGATCTGGATGCACATCACAAAGCAGACAGAAAGTTAGAGCACGCAGCTTTCGAAAGGTTCGTGAGCAGAGACGCATCGCTGGGTGAACAGCTCGCCGCACTGGGTAGAGTCCAGCGCAGATAATTCTGCCATGCAATGCGCGAAACAACTAAAAAAGCAGTGTTGCTAATGGAGCAGATAGAAAAATCGCTGCAGTGCGCCGATGCACAGCTGTTACGTACAACAATAAAATTAGAGAATTCAGGTCTATCTAACGTTGAGTTTTAAACGTCATGCATTATACCAGGACTAGGATTAATATGTACTAACAAGTGACTTTGTATGTAGCTACATACATATGGACTAAAAATTCGCAAAATATAAACTAACACATAAGTAAAATTACCAAAAATGCTGCAAAAAAGACTTCTTCATACGATTCCTTATTTGAGTGATTTCAAACAAAATAAAAAAATATATATATTATTTTTCATTGCATTAATGCACTGGTGGCGTTCTAACTTTTCACTTCCAAAACCCGTATACACTGGTATGGAACTGCAACGGCAGATAATAACATGCCAACGTGTTAAACCGCTACAATTGCACCATAACACTCCTCCTGAAGCAGTATTATTATTTCCTCTCTGAGATCGACGACAGTCGGTTACCTTTGTTGTACATTTACAAAAAATGCCGGCTTCCACAACAATAACAAGTACATATACTGCCACTAGACGATAAGCTGCACGGCTTTTTCTTTTGTTATGAACGAGGGCCGGCGCTAGTCATTTTGCCTCCCTGGGAGGTGGCGGCAGATGCCGCTCTATTTCGACCCCCCCGGTCATTACGCAGCAACAGAAAATTAAAAATCAATATATTCCTAACTAAAACATCAAAATATAAAATAAATAATAAGACTTCTTATGCTATTTCAATACTATTCAGCGCAAAAGAATATCTCGCTCGATCACAGTTTTCAATAGGCTTATCACCCATCAAAGCATGGCAATTTTAACACAGAAAACAATATGTATCGCATTAAGCAGCAAAAATGACAGCCTCCTCTATGCAATTTCTACAAGAACACGTGCCGGAGCCAGAGTTGAAATGATGTTGGAGCTACATAATTTATTTATTTTGAATAATTCCAAAATTATGAAATATGAACAATTTGTTGCTGCTGTTCGCTGCTCTCTTGCCAAAATGCTTTATTGGGATGCTAACACCATGACTGGCTTCCTCCTTCATGAACTCGTGCACGTTGCTTAGAATTTCCCGAGCTTGGCTATGCAAGGTTTTTGATTTCAACTTCGACAGAACTGGAGGCATTATGGAATTTAACGTTCATTAGCAAACACACACTTTTACATACACACACGCAATACACGCACACAACGTCAAACCGGTCAAATACTTAGTATAAAATAAAAATATGGTGCTTCCAATCCAACAAAACTCACCGCCACTTTACCTGCCTTTTCCCCTTCCATGACAGAAATAGTGCTTCATTATTACAGTTGGCAACACTAGTTACTAGCTAGCCAATAAACATGCACTGCATAAAAAAAGCAAGCACTACGCCGTGCTATATTGCCACATTAGCATCCCTACCGAACGGTGGGAACCGCGAGCTGGAGCGCTATTCAATTGTTTTCAATGATGTTTGCACGAGTGTGTCCAGGAATGGAATGACAATGTGGCAACAATAGCGAAGATTATCGAGCAGGGTAGAACACATGATGCTAAGAGAGAGGGGGACGAAACGAAAATTCGTTTCTACGCAACGGCAAATTTACGTGTGTGGCACTCTACCACCATCGCCATGAACACGAAACAAAAAATTGGGGTAGGGTATATAAATAACATAGAGTGAAAAATAATAATAATAACAACATGTCTCGTATAACTGATTTGCCGCCCGAGCTACTATGTAAAATATTTAAACACGCAGTAAACGGAGATTGTGAGGATGTAGGGAAACTTGTAATCATAGCAAGAACAACGCCGGAATTTCGCATCCCTTGTGAAATGGTTCTCAAGGACCATCTTCGGGAGATCAGCGGCCTGAGGTGCGATAATCTCAACATTCTGCTTTCGGCTGCTGGGGAAAAATTGAACAAGAGGTCGGACGAACTGAACGAGGCAATGCAGGGAAGAAGACGGTACACAGTAGATTGGTACAAGTCTGAGCAGGAGAAGAAAAATATCATTACGTACATCAACGCGTTTTCCGAAGCACAGACTTTCTTCCTCTGTTAAAAAAAATAATAATATATATACGTGTCAAAAAAAAAACAACTTGAAGTTGGCAATAGAAATATTTTTTTCCACACTTAGAGCACAGTTTGGTCGCACATATTTGCTTTCCC